>NW_011948428.1:3691217-3755213 GCF_000503995.2 Ceratosolen solmsi marchali
GCGCGCGCGCGTGTGTGTATAGATGACTTACTCCGACAGCTTATGGGTGAAAAATTCGAAATTAGTTGTTTGTATGCTTGTTTGAATTGAGCCATAAACTATTTTACGTAAAAGAACTAATTCTGCATTAAAATTCGTATATACAACTTTTAAAAGGAGCGAATATGATTATTAGAGTGGAAAGAATAAATATTATATATACGATGATTTCGAATTATAATTTTAGTTTTTCAGTACAAATAACATATATCTTAATATTTCTATTAAATCAATATATTTTGTACTATATATATATATATATATATATATATATATATATATATATATAATTTATTATATAAAAATTTTTCGTACAAAAGATTATCGATAACTTTATGTTCTACAAATAATATTAAATATATTTAAAAATTTAGATTTAATCATGAATTGATATTTTGTATAAATACATTTAATTTATAGGTATATGAATTCTAGGTATAAAACAAATATTAAATTAACAGATTTATTTTAATACAAATAGATCAATCAATTCTAACGAGTGAGCGTGCAAGATGTTATTTACAGAAATTCAGTTATTTCGTATTGTTCATGCATTTATATGTATCCACATATACTTTAATTTTATTACGGTTTATCTAAAATCTCTGATAATCGAAGCTCAATGTCAAGAATCTCATTGTAAATAGACAAAGCGAGATTTGCCATTTTCCTTACAGATATTTTGACATTATTTTTTGCTTAGGATTCGCATGTAATTTTGAAATTATTATACACTTGTATGTAATCAATAATTTATTTACAAATAAACCTATGCTAATAATGATATAATTTGTATTATGTTCTGAAATATATATATGAAAGAAAGTGGCTTTTCTAATTTTATATTATTCATTTCCCAACATATTATTTCTTTCGTTTTAAATATAATATAATATATATATATATATATATATATATATATATATGTGTGTGTGTCGCTCTAAAATTATTCTATTTTGTTCGATATTATAGACGAGCACAAATTTCTTTATCCATCCTATCCAATATGACTCTCCGTGTTTCCACATCTATATATTATATCTATATATAAAAATCCTCTTAACTCGCTTAACTATTATAAATATCAAATTGTTGATTATACGTATCCTTAAGCAGTATTTATATATAATTTAAACAACACAAACTATATTTTCTACAAATATTTTTATACCCATTAAATGTAATAATTTACTCGAATAATGTCAGTTGATTGGCGTATGTAGACTTTTAAACGTTCACATAGCAATTATCCTCTACAACTCAGTTAAATAACAACACGCGACTCTTAAAATATTAGTTCATAAATATTGAACGTGGTAGGAAAAAAAAAACGGTCAATAGGTGCATGAAATTAAAGAAAATCAATTGAGCAAAGCAAATATTTTTAGTTCGAAAGAAATATAGAGTCGCAGAGATGAGAAATCCGGCTCTCCCGTGACGGTGCTTTACTCCTACCTCTGCAGGTAATCACTCATCCACTCGAATCGAATGCGTGTAAGTTTGCATAAGTGCGCCCGCGCGTTAGCAAACGCACACCCGGCTATTGGTTCGCTCGTCCGCAATTATTTTCCCTCATAAAACTAACTACGCGAGAAACGGCTAATCGCGTCTGCGCTTGCAAAACGACCATACAGGTGCACATAATTCGCGAGTGCAGGATCGCTCGCTCGGCGATATTTATTTTAAATCTCGCCCACCTCGCCGTCCTCTCGCTTCGTTCGCTCGGCCCCTCCCCTGCCCCGGCCGCTTCGTCGCTCCTCTTTTCGCGAGCTCTCCATCTGTCGCGCGAATCAGCTGTAATTGAAAATCGCTGTCCTACGCTCGTGTGAAGCATCCGCACCGCGTTCGAGCGGCTTTCATCCCCTCCCAGTCCATTCCCTTCCATCCCTTTTACTATTTGAAAGCGAAAATACCTAATGGATAAAACATCGTTGCAGATGGGAAACATTTTTCCAGTCTCCGGTATTCGCGAATGCGTGCCTGCATGTCCCAGGTATATTTGAACAACGAATACGTGCGACATGACTCGGTGCGATTGCTCGTCAGGGGTGGGGGCGCGTTTTTCAAAAAAATGCGTCGATGATTTGTTTGATACAGAATTTAGTGGTCTTAAATGCAGTTTGTCCCTACAGTTTTAAGATTTTTTTTTTTCATTTGACTTTTATTTTTTTATTTTTTTACCTCGGAGTACTCGAGATAAAGAAGAAAATCGATGTACCGAGAGGAGGAGCTCTTTTATTATCTGCATGAAAAAATCTTAATCCAATGGCTGAAATAAGCCAGTGCTTATGGTTATGCGAATAGATGGTTGGTTAGATAAGCGATTGGAACATAAAGTTCGAGATGCATTCTCGATTGACTTTCAATTCTAATAGAGTAAAACTATTAAACGAGAGGTTTTTACAATTATCTATTTTTTAACAATATAAAGGATAAATATCGGGAGAACAAAATTACTCATAAATCTTGGTACTTTAGCTTATAATATATATAATGCATAAAAACGTATGCATACAGAAATTGAGAAATTTTGCTTTGAGTAGTTAGTCAACGTCTGTAGTGGCACTTGACATAGACTCGTTCCACTACTACTTATGACTTATTCATAGATTTAATTGTTGGCGCTGTTTGGTAAGCTACGTCAATGATATTTTAATTTATGTATATCGGATACAAATTCTATTTAGTTAGATAGTTGAATTAATTGACACAATGGATATATTTTCTTTTAATATAAAATGTGTATTTGTTTCGGAATTAATTCACATAGATAAAAATCCATGTCTATGTAATAAAAAAAAAAAAAAAATATATATATATATATATATATATAATGGTGCGCATCATAATGAATTACTACTTTTCTTTCTCCCATTCATTCTGATTATACTTCATATTTTTATCATAATATGAAAAATTATTGTTCAATAAAATCATAAAACCCGAAATGATAATACACTAAAATTGAAATTGCATAATTTGTTAGTAAGGAGTGAAATTGCGAAATAAATTAAGAAAAGGTGGTTAAATGGCAATATTGCTTGAAATACACTTTTACGGTGTTAAACTTTAAATGTGTTTTTTAAATTACCAGTTTTATATAAGAATTTAAACATATCTATAAATACTGTTATCTACATTCACAAATTTTCCACAAAATGTTTCGTAAGATCGTTTAACTATTTTACGCTAGCAGTATCACCCGAGAATAATTAATTCGCATTACAGTAATTATTGCAATATATGTGCTGGATGTTCTGTAAATTAACACCGCTATATGGGTGAAATTTTGTATCTTCTTTTTCCTCGGCTTTCTTTCGCTCGAAGAGAGGTGGAAGAATGTGAGAGGAAGGTACTAAGAGGTGAAAAAAGATTGACTGTGATTAACGACATTTTCTTACCTTAGCCGTGCGCGGGATCATCTTCATTTTTGCGATTAATCAATGTCTTCGGTATAAAAGATAGACAAAAAGAAAATTGCTATCGTGATTTTTCTGAATTATCTGCGCTTTGTTTGATTATTTTATAACATTGCTTTAAAAAACAAAAAAAATCACAATGCTAAAAAATTCGTATGATTTGACAAATCATCAAAGCCAAACTCTAATTAACAAAATATAAATTCATTTATTAGAAAGAAATATTATATTCATCGCTCATTAATAAACTGAATATAATATGAAAAATATTTCGCAAAGCCATAAAAACATCGTACATATAATTTATTCAGTTGTTGAAAATTCTGTCAATTTTCTGGTTGGTTAACAATAATTAATACAAAAAAATGTTGTACAAAATAATTTTACAATACATGACTGTTTCCTGCGTTTGACAGAAAATGTCAAGCGGTCGCGGGACATGAGAATCGACGAGTGCACAGACATGACAAAACCAAATGATATTACTCACGACTATGTGATGTACTTTCTCCACAATTTTACGTCCGATCAAAGACTTTTTCTCAACAGGACTGAAGTTCAAGAAACTGTGATAAAATAATATTGTTGCTTCCTCAACTTAATACATTTTTTTAACTTACAAAACCCATTACGAGATATTTATTTCAATCACTTTATTATTTATTCAAATTTTAATTTACAAAACAATGTCAATTACTTTGTACATTACTGTTTTTACTTAGATATAATTAGATATTGTATAATGAATAATAGTTGCACGTCTTATTAACTCAATGCTCATCGATAATTTAATTTTATTTACCAATATGCAAATTAGTTTGTTACAATGAAAAGTTGTGTGATTTATTATTTTATTATTAATTTATCGCAGTTTTAATTAAATCGTTATTAATTAATTTCTATAATTAATTCAATTAATTATCTTTTTATTAATGATCTTTTATGTTTTATTAATATATCTCATAAAAATTTTTTAGATAAATCTTAAATAATAATTGGTATATTGGAATTATAAACATTTATAGGCTTTCATCGCTAACATGATTTTAAAATGGCTAACAGAGTACAATTTATTCAATTATTTATATAATTTAATTTTATTTTATCGATATTTTATTAATTACGTTTTGATTATTACGGTTACACTTTTAATTGGATTTGCACAATTAACACCTGAGATTATAATTCTTATATTTAAATAGGAAAAAAATTAGTTTTAAATATTTTCATAAATTATTTCGAATTCTTATATTAAATAAGAAAGTAAATTTGAAATTTTACATTTATATGTAAATATATGCTTAAATATTGTATTAACGTATATCGACTTTATAGACAAATAATATCTGTAATAAAGAAATTTTAATGATTGGTGAAATAATTTGGAGTTAAGATTAATAATTTATTAAATGCAACATTCATTTAGCGCTAATTCTAATTTATTGCTTATTTTAATAAAATATATTTTCATCCATCATTATCAAAATTAAAATAAATTCCAATCGCATGGAATATTTTTTTTTTCTTGTAAATTATATGAAAGTAAATTTAATACAAATTTTTTTAGTCTAAATTGATTATTTATTTAATCATAATATTGAATGTAAAAGATTGAACAAGAGGGCGATTAATTTTCTTCTTCTCTACCTTTTGAGCAAAAGAGCGACTTGTTCCCCGTTCAATACGTGATTATTTTAAAATTAAATTAATTATACAAGACTTTCGCATATAATTCTAATTTGGTTAACCTATGATGTTGTTTTTATTCTTCTCTCATTTATCTCTTATCTTCTTTTTAAAAATAACGACTATTGTCCCGTTACAACCAGTAAATAAAAAGACAAAAAAAAAAAAAAAAAAAAAAAAGCAAAAAAAAAACAAGCCTCCATTGATTAACTATATCATGCGCTTCCTTTGATGCTAATCGCTAATGATCCAGCGACCATTACATTCATAGTGATTTAGCAAACTATTGCTTCAAGTTTTATACATTTATATGTGGTTTTGCTCTTGTGTCAATTGTTGATGTCGCTATTTTCAATAACAATGGCTTGCACACTGTATGTCTCGCCTATATACATTGTAGCCTATTTTGCAACTTGCTATGACAATTATTTTTGCCTTAAAATTGCATACAAAAACACTTCTGAAACGTGATAATATTTAATTTCCTTACATAAATAATGTGAAAAGCTTTGTCTTAAAAAACAAAAAAAAAAAACAAAAAAAAAAAATACACAATGCGTTAATTGATAAATTAAGTATAAAATAAAAAAAAATTATTTTCTATTATATATACTATTATATCTATTGGAAGATTGTCGGTGTAATTAATTTATAATTTTAATCTTAAACTTAATTTTCTCGATTACTTTGACGTATACTTACAGAACAGAATCAGTATTTTCATAACATCTTAGTTTAAATAAAAAATTTAGAAATCAGATAGTCTTAACAAGTAAAAAAATTACTTTCACGTTAACGGCGCTGTATGTTTTAAATGAATTTGTAATGTTTAATTTACTGTTGCATTCCTAAGCCGAAGTACTCTTTCGACTAGAGAGATTTAACAAATTTTAAAAATTTTGCCGCCTTATCAATCTACTTGGCGGCACTTTTACATTTTTTGTTCACCATACATTGAATACGATACAAGAGACATGATCTATAGATTTAGGCATTGCAAGAACTTGTTACCTGTCTCCGACAGGTACGAGGTTGCTTCCATGAAAGGGCACATGCATACATCGAAAGGTCCCTCGGAGGACTGTCAGCCCACTCGGTGCTCTAGTAGAATCCACTGAGAGAGTGAGAGAGCGAGAGAGTGGGTGAGCGAGCAGGCCGTGGAGGAGGATGAGGAGAAGGGCGTTGGAGTGAAAGAGGCAAATACAGGAGTAGATGGAAAGGGGTGGAGAGTCGAAGGGAGGTGCGATCCTGGAGTACGTGCGTACTGTAATTTGCTGTATGCATGCATCCAGAGATGGATAGACGCGGAGCCAAGCAGGAGCAGCACCAGCTAGCGGCAGTCTCTCGGAAGATCTATGGATTTATGCAAATGCAGGCAGTTAGAGTCCCGAGCAGCCCGGACCGCCGTCCCTGTCTTTCTCTCGTTCACTCGCGCTCTCACTCTCTCTCTCTCTCTCTCTCTCTCTCTCTCTCTCTCTCGCTCTCTCTCTCTCTCTTCTCTCTCTCTCTCTCTCTCTATCTCTCTCTCTCAGTATATCTATCTCTCATGCACTTCTCGTTGAATAATGCCTCGATAAGATAGGAGAGGTGAGCGCTCATATGACCGATACCCATGCTCCACGACATCTCTCGCCATTGATTTGTCGCCCTTTCGCCCCGTCTTTCTCTCGCTCGCATTATCTGCCACGTATCTTCGGCTTCGTCTTCCACAGACTCGTTCGCGCTTGGCTCTCCTCTCCATCCATTCGCTCTATAGTTGCCGCATAGAAGCTCGAAGCTAAGGAAGGCCCGCGGCAACCCGCTATACCTATTATATGATATACCTATTGTGGGTGCTACTCCATTGCAAGGAGAGAATAGGTTGGATCGGTCTTGTAATCGATTATAATAATATGTAGTCGTAATTAAATGTGGCCAAGCTTTGCTGAAGGATTCGTCACTTTCCCTTGGCGTTGCTCCCTTTCACGAGAGTGCAGATAGATAACGTGAATAGATTTTACAAGAACGTGTCTACTTACAAGTCCTTTCGAAATTATATTTTTATTTTGCCACAACCGTCTTACGGAACCGCCTTAGCAACTACGACTTTTCGATTAACTTTTATGTATTAATTGAAATGTCGCGACGAATGGAATTTTAGCATTAAGTTTAAGCATTGGAAGTACAGAACGATTAAAATTAAACTTCATGGCCAAATAACGCATTCGTTCTTTTCCAACAATTACGCGTAATATTATTTATTAATTTAACCGAATACAATACCGCGAACATTTATTTCTCGTACTATCACAATATATTTAATTATGATAATGATAATAAAAAATAAAATTTCAACGATTGGCTATTATGGATTTGCCAGTATAGTTAATATTTGTAAATGACATTGACAATAATTGCTCTGTGAAAATTATTATTAAAGATGAAGATCATCAAAATATCAAATCATCAAAATACCAAAACTAACTAAAATCATAAATTATGTCATTTCAAATTCTCTATTGTTAAGAATAAAGTGAAATATTATGGAAGAAATTGAGAAATTTTACGAATGCAATTGACGGAAAATCTATACTAATATAAATTATTACACTCTACATTCTTATAAAATATTTCAATGATGACAATCAAGCTCTCGTTTCACACAAAAAAATCACTATTTTACAATTACGAATTTATAAATTTATTAGACAAGCATATTTACTTTAATTTTCATTCACAAGTACTCCTTTTACATTATTATAACTCGATACTTGGAAATCGCTCGATCACTGCAGTTTTTCAAATTAGCGAATTGAAACGATATATCTTGCATTTAGAACAATAATAAAATATAGTTAAAAAAAAAAAATAATAATAATAATAATAAAAGAAAAAAGAAACGAAAATTCTTTCAGCCGAATTAAAATTAATTCCATTAATGTTTGTAATACTAACGATAATTAACAGTGAAATTTTTCCTTCTTTAACAATAATTTTAGATCATAATTTTAGATCTTTTGGCAAAAATTTGTCTATTATAATTGTTATTATTGCACTGGTCTCATAATGAAATAAAAGTGATTAAAAATTAAACCCTCTCACGGTTGCCTCATTTTCTTCAAAAAAATATCTAAAAAAAAAGAAAAAAAAAGAATGCATATTTTTAGAAAAACTAGCCAATTTATAGGGATTTCCTATCTCATCCGCCGACTTCTCCAAGATAATCAAAATAGCTCTTGTCCGCGAATCTCTTTTCCTCCTAATTATTCCATATACATTCGCAAATTTTCCAGCTCTTCTTCAATCCCTTAAGCTCTGTATATGCATCAGTACATCGAGAATTTCGCCCGGTACTTTGCCCTTGCATTCGCGTGCCTGAAAACTTTGTTAGGTACTGGGATCTCGTTTCCTCATTCCATTTCACGACTCATCAAAATGCAACGGGAAAGCCATGGACGCGCCAGTGCAAAATTTACTTTTGCACGCAGCTGACGGTCGAGATAGGGACTCGCAACTTTTACTTTCATATACACGCAACTACATGCGTATATATAGAGTGCGCGGGGGTACGTGTGCACCGCCAGAGTAATATTATAAGATAGCAAGAGAAAATAACGAGGAGAGAGAGAGAGAGAGAGAGAGAAGGAGAGATGGGTACACAGATAGGTAGATATATAGATGGCTAGATGGCACGGGAGAGAAAGGGAGAATGAGTTTTGAGGATGTAAGGATGTTTACGAGTCCCTCGGCTCTCTTTCCTCCGTCACGTCACTCCAAGACATATAATCTTGTTCTCGCGTCTAATTGTTAAGAGAAACAAAAGGATCTACGGGATTGACAATGCTTAGCAGCAGAGGCGAGCGGTTCGTTAGCCAGAAGCTCGTACGCAAGAAAGTGAGGGAAAGGTGCAAATACTATCGAGTACGTGGTTCCTGTATATTCGTCGATACTCATGATCCTGTAGAACTAAATATCACCTCGGTACTTTATTCGATCATTCCAGTGTATATTAACAATTTTTATGAAAAATCTATCTTAGTCAAGAATCAGCTCAACATTACCAAACACTTGTAAAATTAAAAAAAAAAAAAACTTTATATATGTATGTACACTTTGTATGTATAAATGACAGAGATTCATGGCGAAAGTTTAAAGAAACAATTGTTTGGAAATATTTGTAATTTTAATAGAAATTTTCAATGTTACGAGCATTTATAGCTAAACTTAAAAATTACATTAAGTAAAATAAGTTAATCTAACGTGGCTCTATTTTTTAGTAATTATATTAATAATTATTATGCACGTAAATATTCCTACTATAAAATACTTTAAGAATTTAAAGCTATTATTTGTAGTCATTAAATTACAAAATTTATATCTTAACACTGTAGGTAAAAGAACATTTTTAAATTTATATTTAACTTCAATTTTCACCTTATTCTTCGTATTATAAAATTTGAAATTAATAAACTTTTTTTTCTAGTAAAGTAAATTGAACTTTATATTGCAAATACTACATGTAGTAATATATTGGCATATTTTATATTTCATCTTATGGTGGATAAAAAAAGGCAAGTGAATAAAATATATATGGATTTTTTAACAAAAAATATATTAACCTTTTTATTAAAAGTTATGGTTTTTAATCGAATATAATGAAGCATGCGAAGAGGACCTAAATAGAGGATATATAAATAAACTGGCAAAGTATGTATTTTATGAGAAACAAAGAGTACATACTTTATGAAATATATATTTAGCAATTAATAATGTATCGTTGACGAAATATTTTCAAAAATTTAATAAAATAATTACCTAGCACATTTTGTTCATCCATATTCATATACATTTAACATAAAACATATTGTATCGACAAAATATATTAACCTTATATATATATATATATATATAAAGAAAAACTTTTATTTGTTTAAAAAACTAGTACAATGAGGAAGTATTTGGAAAAACTTTTCCCACTCGTTATAATTAGTATGGCTCGGTAAAATTTCTACATTAATTGAAAATATTTTAAAATGTAATATTAGTAGGTGAAAGTTAAGTGGAGAAAGAAAAATGATAGAATTACGCTTACACGGCCTAAAATCATCACCCGTACAGTTTCTTAAAACGGTCTTGTTAATTTTCTTAAAATTTGCATTAACTTTTCTTAAAGACGCATTTCTAAAAAAAAAAAAATGCTTCCAATAAACTTTTATACAAGTATTGCAACTTTCATCACAATAAAGAATATACGCCATTTACAATATTCGACTTGTTTGATCGGCATCAACTGAGAATGAATTTTCTCAATTTATCCAAATATGTTGCCCGTGCATAAATAAAGAAGGAGAAGTAATACATAATGTGCTGTACCGTTGCCTTAACAGTGATAGTGGAAAAGCAAGTCGATATTTTCTCTTAGAACGATAATATTTTGATGCGAAACTTTGCACGAGACGACACCATCTCAAAAGATAGAGTGTCTTGGCTGATTTGCGATTGGAGCGAATAGTTGTAGTTCAATAACAGAATAGAAGAATAATAATACTGACAAGCCTTTTGTTTACATAAAATTAATACAGTACGTGATATTTCTGCGTAATTGCGTATGAACTACTTGAAACAATTCAATTTTTTTTGTTTTTTTTTGTTTTTTTTTTTGCTTAATTACAAAGATCAATTATGCAATTTTGAAAATACGTTTTTCACCATTAATTCAATAATCGCTCGTTGGCTTCATCGTATCACGATTAAACGTAAATACGTAAATACTTGGGGTAAAAGGATCGAATGAACAAGTCAACAAATTGTTCGCTCCGCTCTATGTATGGTAAAAGAAGTTCACGTATAGCCATGAAATTGCCTTGGGAAATCGTAAGTGCGGTTAATATAGAAATTAATATAATTCTGTGAAATTCTAATGTCTAAGGTACATTCGAATGGTGCGTAATAAAGTTTAGCAAGTTCGAGCATACGGCAATAACAATGTAATAACAAAAAATTAATGGTATGAAATATCGCGTGAAATAATATTGAAAAATGTGTATAGAGTTCGTCGATAGAAATGACAATGGAAATCGAGTAAAACATTAATCGTAGATATTTCTTTTTAAAGTATTAAAGTATAAATAATTCAAAATAAATACTTTTCAGTTATTTTCCATTGAAATCATAATTTAGCCGTAGAAACGACTGCGCCGAAATCGCAACAAGTCATCTGCAATTACTCAAAACGATCATATTTCTTGATAATTCGAAATGTTTTATCCATTAATTCGGAATTTTTCTCAGTCAAAGCATAAACCGCTGTGCACAATCGTCCTCCAACTCTCGTTAAATGCTTTTCCGATGAGAATAAATCGGTAAACTCGGTAAAAGCACTTTTCAATCGAATGATTTTCTATCGCTCCACACCAACCAATATCCAATTTATATATATATCGATGTTACTTGGCAGACAAATGCAACTAAAATATAGGCACTGACACTGCTACTCCCTTCGTAGGCAAAATGAATTCAGAGCCTCGAAGGAAGCGAGCTCGCTCCTTATCTATCACCACCTCCTCTTACCAAAGGAAACGAGCTTGCAAGCACCTCGTGGTTAAATCGTCGTTTACGATATATTAGCGGCTGCATTATCACGGCACGTTGTATAAATATGTGTGCGCATACGTGTGGGGAAGAAGTACGGCGCGTTTCCTCACGCTCGACGGACTCCGATCGAAAATCGATAATCGCGCCGAGCTGAAGTTCTCTATATGTACTACGAGTGCAGTGTCTATGCTGTCGAAACTTCGATAGTGGATTAAGGATACATTGGCTCTATAGTCTGAATGGAAGATGACCCGTTTTGTACACGTCTTTTCGTGTTGTATTTCGATGCGATTGCATCTTACCTAAGGAATTTCAATTATCCTTTACTTTGTTCCACTTTGTAGGCTTAAGTAGCCGAGGCTTAGGCATTTTTCTTAGTCGAAAAATTTTCTTCTTACATAGAAATGTATTATAGGCCGTTTGAAGTCACTTGGAGATACGTCGAATTATCCTTCTCGGCCGACTCGAGATGCCCTCGTATCGCCTTTATTCTATTACGGAAAAAATTTATAATCTTACGCGTAGAAACAATTGTATGTTTTTTATTTTTTTTTTTTTTTTTTTTTTTTTTTTTTTTTTTTTTTTTTTTACAGATTTTTGTAAATGGTGAAAAATTAGCAATCATTCATCATTTTATACAGCAAATTAATTTTATCGTTAAATTATCGTTCGAATTACAAATTTTTAATTATTAATAGCTCGGATCTAGTAAGAGACAATTATATTAACTTTAGCGATTACATTTGAGACCTGAATTAATTTATTAATGACGAAATCATATGTGTCAAAGGATTATTAATGGCCAATGTGTACATTGAATGTTCATAAACATTCATAAATGTATAATGGCATAAGAAAATTAATTATTACATATAATATAACATCGGAGATTGATAAATTATTAATAATGACTAATGAATGCCACTGCACCGTTGTTTTTTTATTTTTAATAAGAATTGGCATGAAATCATGTAGTCAAAATGAAGTTATCCGAATTTAATTTCGTTTAATATGAGAATTAAATTTTTTTTTTTTAATCACCGAACAAAGTTCAAATGCAGTATAAATGCTTTAAAATGTAGTATAATGTGATATTTTTCAGAAATATATCAGAAGTAATATTATTGGAAACATAATCCTGCCATACTCAATGATAGATAGAAAAAGCTTTATAAATGGTTTCGTTAACTAAGCTTAAATTATCAATAATGTGGTCTGCATCGTAGTAAACAATCATCGATAATATTATCGCTTATAAAGCATTCGAAATTTATTTCTCATTTAATTTCATTCGTAACAATTAGTTTATTAGTTTTTATTTCGTCTTTTTTTCTCGATGCTTCTGGAAAGTTTAAAATACTTGTGTTGTAATCATCAATCTAATTTTGAAATTTTAGATGTAATAGTCATTAATTGATTTAAAGTAATAATAAGGCATTTTTATTCGTATATATAAGTTATAAAAATTTTATAACTAAAATTCAAATAATATTTATTTACGTTTGGAATAAATGATAGAACATTCAATATAATAAAATATTTTCCGCATATATTTTTTTTTTATTAAATTAAAAAATAATTAAGTATTCACGTATGTTTCTGTTATAAAATTCGATTATTATTTTTTTTTTTCTATTATCCTATCGTATATATTAATAATAATAATTGGAGTTTATAACAAGAGAAAAAACATGAGTACTAAAGTAATTATAGAATCACTGTACAAATTTCTGTTAATCAATTTTCCAAATTTAATTTTTATCTTTTCATTAATTATAACATGTAAGTTATCATAATTTACTTCTTTATACTTATATTTTCTCCTTATTGTTTATCATTATTAACATAGAAAGTTAAATGAAAGAAATCATACAAGCTATATAGAAATATATATATATATATATATCATATCATATAAACAACGTCCACTGAATATTTAATACTGAGGTACATAAGATTTAGCATTGTGAATTTTGGAAAGATTTTCTTTTAATAAGTTAAGCATATCTATAGTCGTAATCACATTTAAAAGAGTTTTTCGATGGTTTATGGGTTACTTGCTATAAGAGGCGTGAATTGAATCCATAGAGGCAAATTATCGGCTCAAACAGCTTTGATAGTCGTTATTATTCAGAAACTTACAACTTTGTAGACCGATAAATTTCTCTATTGTCTCCATGCATCTTATCCTTTTTCAATTATTTTCATTCTTCACGAACAATTTAAAATAAGGAGGACATACAAGTATTTGACAGCGTTTAAAGTATATGAAATATAAATTTTCAACTAAATTTCTCCGGATTACTTGCACCTAATAGGTGAGAATTTTACTAGGAGAATCAGACTTTAACTCTAAAATTTTTTCTACGTAAATACTGCATATTCCTATATAATTACTTAGCTTAGCAGAGTCATACAATACATCCGTGAATAGTCGTATAGATAAATTCTTATTAATATTTTAAGTCACACACTGAAAGGCTCTCAGGTGCATACGTGTATCTAAGTGCTGAATAAATATAAGATAAAGTGTTTCTTCATTATTAATCTATTGCATTCTTTTTTCAACAGCTAAATTATAATTTTTATATAAATACATAATGTCAATATGTGCTATGAATTTTAAGAGCTTAAAACATTAATTTCTAATATGCATAGCAGCGTAAGAGTTAATTATGGACATTTAGTCAATACAAAATATACCAATATTATTTATTCCAAGTTAATTATTAATTAAGTTATATCAGAGAAACGCAACACGGCAAAAGCGGATCATAATTAACATCATACGTTTCAATCTATAAATATTTTATAGGTCACGAAAACAGTTATTATTTAAATTTATATTTTGCAATTATATGTTAAGCAATGATTTTTAAATTGCAAAAATGATTGTGCCCTAGTGTAAATTTTATTTAGTATCAATTTTTGAACGAAATTCACGTCGATGCTTCTACTGGCCATTTAGTCCTATCAGTGTATTGATGATGAAGAACAAAAAATGTTTAAGAATTGTCTTTTAAAGCTTTGAAAAGGAAAATAGTTAATAATCTCACGTAGTACCGTGGATAGAAATATACAAAAATAGAGTTAAAGTCGATTTCTACCAGGATCGTCGGATCTCATTTTGAAGCTCATCTTCAAAGCTGAGTCTTGGTGCTCAACCCGGATGAGCTATTGTCAACTAAATACCTCGGTCCCGGTCACACAGGGTTCAGCTATTCTTAATCCAACTTCCACCGAGCCAAGTGTCGTTGAACGCTCGTTCGACTTGTACTATCCATTCGAAGTCTGACCTCGATGCAACCTGATGATTTTTCTACCCACAGACAAAGTCGAGCCGCCATTAACCACAGTAATTTTTTACCGACCCTGGCAATCCTTTCCTTCGATTCCTTACGATCGGTGACTTCGATCACCTCGTACTCGCGTCCACAATGTTATAGAATGCTTCATCTATTACACTTGGATTGTGTTGGAAAACGTAAAAGTCTTATAAAACACAAACATTTCTCAGCTATGAAATATTTTAATCATTTTATTTAAATTCGGTGGAAATTGCATTAGGTTTACTTGTGACAAATGTTGATAGCGAAATCATCACGTGACTAAATTATACCATCTCTCTTACGATTGCTACATCGATTATAAGCATATATATGATTAATTAAAAGCCGTATCACTCGTAAGATGAACATCCCTTCTCTATCGTATAATTTAAACGACGCATTAATCGTCCAACAATAATTGTGACTATAAAAGAGCGGAAAGATTCAAAAGTGCAGTCGTCGCATAGAAGCCTTTCAATTTCGATGATAAATTCCTTTAATTTCCTCTAGTCTACCTTCGTCCGCCATCACTCTCTTTCCTTGTTTCGTAAAATTTTTCTATAATCACGGCCAACTATATATAAATGCCAGCCACGTTTCTCAATTTTTGCCTTTAATTAAAACAATATTATTTTACACTACAGAGACAATTTTATTCATAAAAATGAAAAAATATAGTTAATAATCAGTTTTATTTCTATTTAATTTTTTAATTTTCTAAATTATTTAAGCTGTAAAGTTATTTAAATAAAAAATCTATTTTATAATATAACTTATCAATAATTAAACAAAAAAAATTTTGTAATATAAATAATATAAATAATATAAATAATATATATATATATATATATATATATATATATATACATAAAAAAACGTATATATAAATAATAATTGATATATGTACGATTTAAATATTAATGTTGATTAATATTAATGATACTAATAGACAAAGTAAAGTAAATACTTCGTCATGGACTGTTAATAACATTTATTAAATATCAAAAATTATAATAATTGTTGAATAAGAATGAATTCCTCGTCGATACGTCTTCAGATGATTAAGTTCCACTAATGTACTAATGATGAATAGTCATTGGTGTGGCACAATTCCGTGCATATGGTGGCAAACCAATCAATACCGGGTATAAGAGAATTCAACTAAGATGAAATACCGATCACTAATACTGCATATCTCGATTTCAAAGTATCAAGTTAATCGATATGAAACATAATAATACATCACGCGAAAGATTTTTAAAATAAATACCATAGATTTATTACTTCTAAGAATGATTGATTATACGTGATTAACTCCTCGCGGATGTACATTATTTATGTACATACAGTATTACCGGATTTTTTTCATCAACAGTCATCAACATACATCTACAATAAATTGGATAATGATGAGGATAATTTGAAATTAATAGAATCAGCTGTATCTGTCTACGTATAAGAGGAAAGAATTTTGAATCAAATTGCATTTACATTATGTGCAACGATAATCATACAAGTCACTTTATCTTCTATTATCAAGATCAAGGCTAAGGAACAGATGAAGCAGGATATTGAATCATTCACGTTGGATATTTTCCAATTGATGATTTATGGTAATAATATAGGGAAGGTAGTTAAAAAAAAAAGAAAAAAAAAAGAAAGTAAATAGACACGCATAAATTATTATTAAAATAATTCTGATATATTTGATTGCATGAATTATTAAATTTAAGTATTTAAGGACTATTCTTTATATAAAATATAATGTTGCTTGTTAAAAGTTGTTATAAAAATATAATTATTTTCATGTTACTGACAATATGCATTACTTTCCTGCAAATTGCTGTATTATAACATTATAATATATATATATATATATATATATATATATATATATATATATATATATATAGAAAAAAAATATATAGATCATTATGTGCTCTATAATAAATATACATTAACTTAATAATAAAACTATTATCGTGGTATATTGAATGTATGAAATGACTTGTTAATAAATTGCACGAGTTGAACAATGTAACCATCAAGACCATTAAAGCTTTTATTTTAGTAATGAAAAAATGCATTCCAAATACGTGATGTAATAGCACAAAACCAAAAATCACTTATAATTTCTAGTCATTATAAATGTTAGATGTACAAGATTTATGCTATTGCGGCTTATTATTGCCCTCAATTTATATTGTTGTGGTGTTAATCTCTCCTCCATATTCATATTTCTAAGCGTCAGTTTGTTGCCAAGTTACATACTCCTCTCATTAATATTAGATTAGCATGTAATTTCATGCTATTTATTGTAATTCATATTTATTTTTATTTAAACCGCTTCATATACATACGTACGTTTCTTTTTTCTTATAAAATATGCAATAAACGCGTATTGGTATTATAAGAAACATTCAATTATAAATTATGTTTTGTTAAAATTAATTAAATTACTTTTCTCTGTATAGTATTATTGATTGTTAAAAACTGATATTCTTATACTGTATTAAATTTGATTTAACTCTCGTAATTATGAAAAGAAAAAAGAAAAGCAGTGAAATTATCCTAAAATTATTTTATTGAATAAGTTAATAAAACATAATTTGTAATTTAAATAGTTATAATTTAGAATAATGTACCCCCAAAAATCATGCATATAGATCTCAGATATAGAAAGAGAAGATTAAAGAAAATTAAATTGCACATAAGACCCTAATTTTCTATACAATCATATAATAAATTTTTATGTTTGTGCATATATATAAAGTACTTATATATACATTTTGTAGACAATATACGATTGACAAGTATTTGTTATGGAATAATAATGTTTTTAAATAATATTTAGCAAAATATAAATTTTCCTTATTAGTTTCTGTAAATAAAAAACCATATGCATTAAAACTATTGGTATATCTTTATAAAAACATCTTTTAAATGCATGTATAAGAAAAAAAAAGAAGACTTTCAAGGCAAATGAAATGAAAATATTTAAAAATAGTTGAATATATGTTATTTCGTCTGAATACTTAGAATACTTAAATTAATACTTAGACACAATAATTAATAATTTCTATAATAATACGCTTACTTACATAAACATAATAAGTTTATATTTAATTAAATCATGAGAAAATTTTTCCTAATCTTCGATTACTTATATCATTATCGTTTAATCCAGCGTACAATATTGTTTATATGAAATTTGTGCCCCTATAAATGGAATACAAATTAACACTTCTAAAATCTTTATTTATCAAATTATTTGTAGTCGTATTAATATTATTCGTATAAACAAATGAAAGTACTCTGAATCATCGCACAGAATATTCGACAAATTTTATAAATGTATTATTGTATGAACAACAGAGTATGCGTCAATATGACGAAATCGTCATCCTAACGAGAGAAATTCAGGATTGAGCCTTTAACTGGATAAATAATCATCCATAGTACACCACGTGATAAATCTTTTATTACAAATTACAAAAGCAAACTAGACTATCGGAATTTGTTGCCACAATACGTATAAATCAACAAATGTTGGTACAAATGGAATAAAACATCAGGTACTCGGTGCTTTAGCCCGAATACTTTTATATTTTTTTGTTTCCTACCAAGTTCGTAAAGTCCCTGCACCGAATAAAAACATTTTAGCAATTTTTTCTACGTACGTAGTGGAATGTAATACTTATGATTGTCACTTTTTTCTGATGAAAGTCACCAGAACGTTCACGACTATTGATAACGTTAAACTCGGCTTAAAACAAATTTTCAAAAACTGTACTGTTTTAATTAGAACTTGTATCATTATTACTTTTTATGCATAATAATTAACTTGTTGAAATTCAGTAACAATAGTATAATCTAATATAAGTATTACTTTCATTAATTTATAATGGAACAATTAATCTCAAAACATTTTTTATTAATACTTGCGAGCAAATTTGTAGAAAAATTTTGAATTAGTATAAATATTCATAATTACTCCAAGTAAGCGTGTTTGTAATTTTTTTCTATAATAATATATATATATATATATATATATATATATATATATATATATATATATATGGTATTTAGAAAATTTATTTTTTATAAAATTCGTGTTGGATTTTTGTTCGTAACGCGAATACAACATAACAAATACCAATAATTTTTTAATATACGTTTTATTGGCACCGATTCTTCAGAACTTGATTTTAAGAATATGTTAGATAAATTGAAATCGTTAATGTTCTTAAAATTCACGAGCTTAACGCACCAGCTTCCTCGGCAATATGTTAATTATCCTCAAAAATCACTGGAAACTCGTGACTTCTGGGCTGCTCATCGTATGGAGTGCCATCAGTATTCCCAACGTGTAATTTCACCTAATTTACTCGTGCAGCACAACCTACGCCATTCGACATCTTAAGCTCATTTTTCCTTGTATTAGTGCGAGGCCCTTGAACGTCCGAAGCTAAATATTTGAGCATAGACAAGAGCATTCGCATAATCACAGACACTTGCCATTTCACCGAGGGCAGACTAGTGACGCTAGAACGCGAGATAAATTCAGCCGCAAATCAACGGCTGCTATAAGCTTGACTAGCAATCAGCTATACTGTCGATCAATCATTGGGATAGTCACTAATTAAAAGCGGAATTCGCGCGAATGAACTGGCAATGAACACTTGACCGGCTTGGCCCACCCGTCATCATCCACCATGAAGTGCCACGAGTCTCCCTTATGTATGCGCATGGCCTCCACCATACAACGATAATGTCCCTGGATATGCCTCCTCTTCATTTTCAAACCTTCCCACCCCCCTCTCTCTCTCTCTCTCTCTCTCTCTCCCCCCCCGCTCCGACCCATCTCCCGACCCCTTTACCACCACCCAATTTTCTTTCTCTCTCCCTTCTCTCTCTTTCTCTCGCTCGCCGATCCCTTCGCAAGAGTAAACTTTTGGCCCAACAGCCCCTGCAATTTCAGTTCGGTCCGCGATGTATCCGCTCCCTTCGATACTCTGCTCTGTAATTTGATCAATTAACGCTATCCTCCACGCGTACCGGTGCGTGACCTCGACTCTGTCTTTCCCTGCTGACCCCTGACCATCTATAGCGATTTCCGCGGTGCCCTGCCCGACGCTAGATTCGAGACTCGCAGTATTATCTCGTCTGCCGATTCTACAAAAATCCGTCTCGATCCAAGCGAGAAGTTGAAAACGCCTTTGCAGGAGTAGGCAACCAGAAATAAAAATAGTTTATAATGCAATAAGAAAACACTGCTCTTATGCAAAGTAAATTATAGTATTAGATAATATAATAATATTAAATTAAGCTCTTTTGAATAATCATTCGATATATGTATATGTAGTAAGTAATTTCACTCGAAGCAGTATTTTTGTCTGTAATATATCATTTTAATCGCGTTTAAAATAACATTTATTTACAAGCAGATGTAATTAATGCTATTATTTTTTAAATTAAAATTCAAAGTTACGTCGTGTAACTCCGAGCCTAGCATAAATTATTTTTAAAAATTTTGTATAAAAAATTTATCCGGGTAATAAAGCGAATTGCTTAGATGGATAAAAAAGAAATCCAGCGGTAGTAATTAGCCATCATAAATCCTACCCTTTTTCAACTGAGCAATCATAATTCAAATGTATGTTGTTTGAGTAAAAGATGAGCGTACATCTATTTTTCATAGTACTAATGTCATTATTAATATTATCCATTGTTTTCAACACGTAAATAACATTTATTGCTAATTAATTGCGCATTAAGTTGCGATAATATCTAAGTTCGTCATTGTAGTTTAGCAAAAAGATAAAAATAAGCAGTTGGCACCACTGGATTTTACATATAAGTATTGAATGTTTTCTTAAATATTATTTCACTCTATTTTATTGCACAAGAGAAATTGTAATACTGGAGAAGATAAAAGAACTTGGTGCAAATAAAATCATAGCGTAAAGTAATTCAATTATTTTTTAGTCAATGTCATAACATTTTTCGTTAATTTCGTGTGAAAATTTTTCTACTAATCAAAGAAATAATATTTTATATTAAAATCGTGTAATTCTTCGTCGTTACTCATATTAAGAAATCAGAATATAATGTAAGCGCTAGTACATACCGAATAATCAATTATTCATTTCCTTTTCGAAAAGTCCACTGGAAATAAGCTAGAATACGTTTTTTTTTTTTATTTATAATTTATATTTTTCACTACACGGAGTAACGATCAACGTCTGATAGTACAATAAGTATTAATGTATAATATTAAAATAAATATTAAACATACGATCATACATTAAATATTATGAATTTATTAATTGCCCTAAACTAAGCCCTAAACTAAAAATTTTTAATATTATAAAAAAGTATTTTTATCGATCGTAAAAGACGAAACATTCTAAAATGATTAAATAATCAGAATAATATTCTACAATACTTTTACCATTATCTTTTATGTAATATTAAATATACTTAATTAAATGGGATATTTGTCAATTTACATTTTTAAATATAGATTTTTTTTTTTTTTTTTTTTATTTATGAATTGACAATGCATTATTTACATAAATAATTTTTCGCTATTATGAAAATAATATTTTATTAATATTACAATAAATGCCATCTGAGTGTACGTCCAATACGCACAACACATTTTACGATCAATACGTAAAATAAAATATTTATTTGAAAAACATATAAATAAAGCCCAAACGAAATCAATGAAAATTTATAAACCCATACAACATTTAACTCAATTAAAGTATAAAACATACAATCTCAATTTATTTCTCATATTACGTAATTACCTATCATTTCATAATCAAATATTATTGCCACATTAAAATATATTGAAATTCTATATAAATTGTATATAAAATATGTTTCTCAATTTTTTGTGTCTCACTTTATAATATCATTGATTAAAATAAAATGAATATTTTCCTTTAAATGCATTACTTTACTTTGATTTTTTCTTAATATGAAATTGGAATAGGAACATTTAGATTTTCTCGACTTTACAATTCAATGGTAGATCTTAAGGGTATCATAATGGTATTGTCTTAAGAAAAATTATTGTATTTTCTAGCAGCCCTATTTCGTTTAACTGTCAATTTATACGCGCAAAGACGAGTAATTTAGCACATATATTATCGATTTTACATAAAATAACAAATTACGTTGTGTGGTACAATCTCTCTTTCAAATCAAACAACTTTATTGAAAATTGGCCTTGAATAAGATTTTTTAGCCCCTTAAGAATGTGTATCATCCTTTACTGTTTTCGTCTTTAAAGAATTTTTTTTTTTTTTTTTTTCTATTTTATTTTCTTCTTCTTTTTCCTTTCTTTTCTAAAGTCGCCTGCCTTTCTTCTATATCAACAACTAAGTTACTATAACCTACTTTGGGGTCGTCGATCGTACCTTCAGTTAATTTAATAGTGTTCCCAAATAATGTTAAAAGACGAATTTATCATTCTTTCATTTCATTTATTTTCTCAGTCTTCTACACTGATTTCAACTCACCCGAATTGTTGACAAATAAGCCATTTTGATGACAATCATTTCATACTTATCTTGAAAATTTATATTATCGGCAAAGGCTCTAAATCCATCCAATTCCTTCTATCCTGCACGACAGGTCGGCATAAACGGCTTCATCCATTTACCTCATCCCATAATCGTACAATTTTTCATCATAGAGGAGCAACATTATTGGCCACTGCTTAACAAAACTCATCAGCCTTTCTACGCAACATACAGATAGCTCGATTAGGTACTTCCCTAAGGCATATCCGGTAAGAGTATCCTTGCTGGCTCGCAGGAGACTCCTGATCTTTGCATCAGTTATGCAAGCTTCTTCGATTGGTCCTAGTGAATTCCCGAGGTGGGTTTCACGTTCCTTCTTCAAGATGGCGGCTCTGTTTCTAACCGGAAATGTTCAATAGGTTGAGGTTCCATCGTTTACGTCTACATGTACTACCGGGCCGGTCTCGACCTCTGATAGGCTTATCTACCTCTATTTCTGGCGACGAAAGCGCTCTAGACGCCGACTTGAACCGTCATAACTGTATCAGCTCCCGTCTTAAACTCGCCATTCGCGCACCCCCTCCTCCCCCCCCCCTTTTTCACAGCATTTCTAGCGATTTGGTTTTACTATCTCACCGTTGCTCTCTAGCTTCGGACCTCCCTAATTGCCTATCACACTCTCCTCAAATCTATACTATCTCCACCGCAAATTTCCAACCGAGTATATCCTCCGAGGGATTTGATGCATTCGTGGCAGTTTGATAATTACACTTGCAGCAAATTTGATATTGCAGGTGAAATAGGATGGCCGATGAAGTGAATAAGGATATGATGAAACTAAATCAGTTACAAATAGCTTGAAAGTAATTGTTTTAAGTTTATTATCGACTTTATTATTGTCACGCGCAATATTTACGCCAAGGATTGAATTCCATTCGTCGACCCTTCGTCGACCCTTCGACGACCCTTCGTCGACCCTTCGTCGCCTCTGCTTTCGTATAGCAATGTCGAACAACACGGCACAAAAACACATTTTATTTCAGATCTTTGACTCGGACTTGTGTGTGCGCGCGCCCGCGTAAATAACTGACAAACTATCGATATCGTCGCGTAAATTCAATTTACTATTAAACACTTAATTGTATTATCTATGTTCCAAGTTTTGCACAATAGTATTCATTCATTCAATAACATAGCGAGATAATTTATTTATTAAACAAATCTTTTTCTCTAGAAGCTTATACTTTGTCATCCTAAAATTTAAATACAATATTTGAATATGTATATATATATATATATATATATATATATAAATAAAAAAATAATTCTATAATTTATCAAGGCTGAATGTACATTATTATAAATAAGAAAATCTGTATTTCTCTTAGCCCCGTTTCTCTCATACTTTTTGAGTATTCTCTCATTTATTTTGCCGAATGTTTTAAAATAGTAATATTGAACTAATACTATTATAATGGCATTTACGGCATTAAGAATATTTAAGACATAAAAGTTTAAAGGCGTAAAGATTTTGAAGAAAATATAAAAATACTTTTATATTCAGATAAGTAATGAAAAATATTGATAGTAAAAAAAAACTTGATAAGAATTAAATCAGATTAAATTAGATCAGAATTAAAGCATTTAAGTATATTAACATAAACGTATTATGGACTTATATCCACACAGCTGTAAAGTGCAAATATGATGTTATGACAATTCAGTTAATAAATATATAAACATTTTTGCAATTTAATTAAAAATATAGAGTTTACACACACACACACACACATATATATATATATATATATATATATATACATATTGTTTTCTAATTGAATGTAACAAAATTTATAATTGCAAAAAAGTAATTTCATAAATTGCACAATGTGAACATAAAAAGTTTTTACCTTTTCTCGAAACATTTCTTTTAAAAAGTTTTCTTGTAAAATAATGTATCATTATATATTCATCATGAAATTTAGTTCATGAATACATTTTCTCTCCTATATTATATAAGTAGATATATGAAAAATAAAGGCAAAACAGTTTCAAGAATATTTTTTAAAACAGAAAATCTTTTTATTAGCTTTCGAAAAGTTATTCTTAGTGGACTAAGTTGTTAATTTTTTCAACCTAGCAAGATTCAATAATATATTGCTAAAAATTAAATAATTATATTTTTAAGATAATTTATAATTACTTACTTATGATTATTCTATCTATTATAATACGTATTATCATTTAAATTTTTAAATTTCATTTTTTGAAATTGGATTTCATTAAGCTTGAGCATGAAGATTTGAATACCAGATTTTTTTTATATAGGTTTCTTTTCACGTGTAATGATCGACTCAAGAAATGTAATATAATTATTAAAATGACTTTTAATTTACTTTTCAAGATACCTTATAAATAAAAATGTCAATATCATTCCTTAATTACATTAATATAACTGATGAATTTTTTTCTATTTTTAGAAAAGATAATACACGAAACCAATTATAAATTAGTTTGTATAACCATTAATTATTAACATATAAATATCATCTGAAATTTTTATCTTTATTACTATGCTCACCAGAAAGTGATTGTAGAGAAATTATTTATATATTGTAAATATTAACAATTATTAAAACGAATGTGTTGTGTTAACTGTATAACTTATGTATGCTGAAATACAAATTTTCTTGACTGATACTGAGGAATCCAATTCAAAAAGTCGATACAACTCAAAATATATAATGTTTCTTGAATGAAAGAATTAATTATATAATATTATTTTCAATATTTTCTTTATTGCATATTAATATATATATATATATATATATATATTATTCCATCTTATTTATTTAACAAAACTATTTCAGATCCAAATTTATGTAAAGTTATTCTATAATAAGAATTAATGTTACGTATTCGATGTAAAGTAAATTTACGAAGAAAATGAAAAAGGGTAGTCATTCCGTAACATTTATCGTGGCGTTTATCCTTAAGGATCAATGTACTTTTACTCGGTAGATTTTTACCGTTACTCTATGGGGTATCTTTCGATTATCGAAGGACGCAGTCTTCATAATAAATCTGAAATAAATAAGTGAAAGGACAATTGAAACAATCGAAGTTTATATTTATCGATAGTCGGTTGGCATTCTTGGATGAGGAAATATTTTATATTTTTATAAAAGTAAAATTCAAAAACATCTCATCTATATCACGTTGGGCGATAGTCCTTAAAATTAATTTAAAACGCGATGTAATCCGTAAATTTACATTAATAATACGGTGTGACGTAGAGAGCTGAATTTAGAAATTCTGGTCTCCCGTTTCACGTACTTCGTCCTTTTTCTTACCAACAAAATGACTCTGCAAAAGGGGAAAATCGTGGAAAACAAAGGAATAATAAGCTCATGAAATGCGCTCAAAAGTCCCCTTACCATCTAGCGTTCTCCATGTGGTGCTTTTCCGTTCCCCCGACGGCATTTCATATACACAGAAGAAAAGCGCGTGCAACGCGATCTCGTCCTCGGCAAACTCACTTCCCATCCGGAGGCTTTTATCGCACCGCGACACGCGAAACCTGGAAGCGCAATTCGGATAATCTTTTATTTCCTCCTCACGCAACGACGTGGGGTAAATCTTCGGCCGAAGAGGGAGATGAAAGTTGAAGAAAGGCAAGCCATACGAGCACGCGGGTGCTGTAGGTGGAGCCGGAGATAGTGTTGGTAGAACTATAGGAAAGTTCGCGGGACTCCGGCTCGTTTTTCGAGAATGAAAGAAACTAATCGAAGAAGTCGAACGCTAGCGCGGAAGCCCTTCATCCGGAGCTTCTATTGACTTAGCCAAGTTTATATTGCCGCCCGGAAAACACCACAGCACTATATTGCGTCAGCATTTATGTGTCATGGGGCATGAGAGGAGCGGAGAAATGAGCTCGAGATGTTGAGGAGACCGTTGTCATTTATTGTGCTCTTTTGTAATTTCGCATTGATAACTGCACTTAATGTAAGTGCGACGTTATGATTAAAGTAGTTTTTATTTTTCTGATAGAATTCTCAATTTCAATTGGAGTTGAACTTTGAAAATACCGTAGAATTATAGAAATATCTATTATTTTGTATTTCTCCGGAGAAATACCAAATATCCAATATTTAATTGTAGTTATTCATTATATATAATGATGATAAAATCCATCGAGAACTTTATTTACATCTATGATTATTAACTTTGTTAGATGAAATTATTCACCAGCCTTAATGCAAGTACCCAAGGTGGAAAATTTACTTATTTAAAAAATCCACTGATTTCAATTCTATGACGTACACTACACAATCCATAATCGTCTTTTTTAATCTGCGGTTCCGCATATTTGTTCATATAAATTGATAGACGATTTACAATTTATCTCCTATCTTTTTTAATAAGGAATTATGCTCATTTATACTACATTGTCATTATATATATATATATATATATATATATATATATCTATATATGAAGATTAAATTTCATAAAATAAGAAAAAAGAATGAATAGAACGGAAAGAGTAATAACAAATATGCATAATGATGTGTAAGAGTAAATAAATGATGTTGAAAATTTCTGGTTATATGAGAGTAATAACAATAACAATGAACATCATGAAGTAGTAAAAGACGCGAACATTACACTGTACTACTTTATTCTGTTTCTCCAACTATTAATCCAGTACAGTTTGACTCCAATATTCGACTACAAAGTTTATCGTTGAATTTCAACATTTTCCGCTGATACAATTTTCTAATCAAACTTAATAAATTAACAAAATAACTATTTATTTCTTGATTTCTTCAGAACTTATACATATTACTAATGATTTAGTATAATAATAATGAGGTTTTTAAAAGTAAAAATTTCACAAAGTTATCCTAAAGTTTCTCATAGATTAGTGTTATAGAAAATAATTTTAAAGACATTTTTTCAATTAAGTAATGCAATCAAATGATCCTCGTACGAAAAATTATTAATATACATTTTGACATCATACGTAACTAAAAATACGATAGTAAATGATGAAAAATATGTAGTGCCTTACGAAGAAAAATACAATAAATAATTTCACTCATTCATTAAATATAAATAATTACTATCTTTAAGCAATCACTTTAATAACGTAAAACTATAATGAAATTATCAATAAAAATGAATAACATAAGTAATATAAAATCATATATGCAAAACTATATAGAATTTGCATTATTTCTTAAGAATATTAAATTATTTTGCATTATTTCATTATTATGCATATTTTTAATTAAATTTAAGTCTAAATTCAATTGTATTCATATAACATATTAAGATTGCTTAAAATGAAATAATTTTCATAACACACCAAATGTAAACTACTTTTCATAGAATATTAATTCTAAATATTTTAATTTCCATATTTATGAATATGTCCTTTTACTTTTAATGTAGAGTGAAAAACTATTTGACAAAATGCTATTAATAAATTAAAATAATAATTGAATGGTATTCGCTATCACAAATTCGTCATCTGCAATTGATGCTATAAATAAAATCGATAACAGTATATGTCCATACCAGTTATTCGAAATGAAATTAGCATCATATACATATATATATATATAATATACGCGCACGCACGTACGCACGCACGGACATACACTTGTATATATGAATACGAATCAGAAAATACAAATCGTAAACCTAATTATCAATTTATCACCAATGCTTATAATTTATCATAAAAACAAATACTTAAAAATAAGGATGAAAATATTGAATGAATATTAATTAGTTTAAAGTATCTACCTTATCGCATTTGTAACTAACGCAAATAATTTACAATCAAATTTTGAAGAAAATATAATTGCATGCTTATTCTCTATCGTCTGATTAATCTATTCGTATACTTTTAAACAATTGTCAAACGTTTCCTACATAAATATTTATAAGATTTATACTGATCTATATAAATTTTACATATGAATATCGCAGTATATTTTTTATGTATTCACAATTTGTAAAATAAATTCATAATATCAAGTGTTAAACTTTAGCTTACAATTTCCAAATATCAATTATTTTTCAATGTTAGGGCTATTTGACAAATTAGAATCCAAATAATCATTTTAAAGAAAACTAGCTTTTACAAATATTTATTACAATTTACAAAGTTACACTTATGGTAATATATGGCGTTTAAAAATTTTTTAAAAATCTCTTTAAAAGCTTTCAAATGATGCAAATAGTATATTCAATTAAAAAAAAACATGCGATATATATTGCTTTATTTAATCGTCGAATCAATAATTGCAATAATCTCGGTATAGACAATAAGTTTTTTCATATTTTATTTAATTTTAGGAAGAATTTAATCATTCAATAACTCGAACGTTGATATTAAAATTGCTGAGAAATTTTCAATATAAAATTTTAGCTTTACAGGTGCAAAAATTTTCTCTAGTTTAACTATGAACCTTATAACCTCATCAATCTAATCTAAATCAACTAAACGTCGAATAAAAATAAAACAATTTACGCGGCAAACTATTAACAGTTATAGTAGATGAGTTTTAAGAGCAATAGTGAAATATAATTAGAATAGATCGAAAAAAGAAGTTTTATTTAGATAATAGAGAAAGTAGAAGTTTTTTCCGAATATGCATAGACATGGTTAATTTACCGAGAAATAATAGTATTTGCCAGGAAAACGGAAAGCAGCAAATCCAGTGCATTTGGAGGTAACATTAGACTATTATTCTCGAATGATTTATTTTGACTATTTAAATAAAATACCTCTCGATTGAAAAAATAAAAATAGAAATCTTATGCTCAGATAGATAATAATTTTTTATTTAACATTTATGTTACAATATTGTCGTTAATAATATAAGATAGAAAATAAATCATTATGTTTAAAAATTTCTTATAACCTCTTACGATGAATTAATCTAATAATTAAAGATATGATTATTGAATAAGTAATTGAAATCTGAAATTTAAAGTCACTATGTTAATGTTGAGTAAAGCCACATTCGTCTTGAATAAACAGTAAAATTATATATAATCATTAGCTTAATTTTCCTAACAATTCATCAAAATCCTAACTTATTATAATAATAATATTGCAATTAAGATATTGTTGTTCTAACCCGTGAAAGCTCATATACATTGTCCTGCGCATCATAGATTGATGGAAAAATTCAATACCAAAGGAGATTTCATTCTTATAGTAGAGATTATTCATGGGGAGTACAATATTATTGGAGATGCATTAAGGGAGAGATTAACAGCACATTAACAGCAAACTTGCTTGAAATCCCTCGAACGACCTTGAAATTTGCCTTCATAAATATCCTTTTTATTGTCAGCGGGACGTTAATTAGTCGGATTATCCAGTGGATGCAAATCCATCCATAGATCGTCAATATATAATAATCGGGCAAATAACACGAGGAGGTGGTCGCGGAGCGTAAAAGGTAATTCGGCGGCGATGGCTCGCGAGCCACGAAAATAAGGTGCAAAGTGCCCAGCTAATGACGAACAATCCTGAGATTCCGCAACAGCGAAGGGATTCGCTCTCTCGCTCGCGCATACCTCACCGAGCATTAATAATGATAATCGCGTGTGCGAGGTTCGCGCGGGCGGCCATGGACACGGAGACGGCGAGGGGCAGGTCGACACATTAATTAATATTGCTCCTCGCGCGCTCGTGCGTGCCCTCCCCCACCACCTCCCCTCCCACCCAACGATTGTGCTTTCGTAAACAATGAAATTCAAACATGATTGCGCAGAGGGCATTCGGCCCGCCATTGTCAACGCAGCGCTGCAATGATTGGCCCATATAACCGCAGCGATCGGCTCTTCGGCCGCGTAAAATATTTGATGGAAAGAAACGATGAGGAAGCGGGACGTGGATGCGACTGCTCGTGTGAATTATGCTTGCGAGCGCGGAGCGGAAGAACCCCGGGATCGCGTCGGTGTCGCGTTTAATAAATTACTTGCTCCCTCTTTCCTACAGCCCCGAACGAATGAATTATATTTCACATGTGAGTGTGCTGGCGAATAAAATAACGAGTGATTTATTCATTTGGCAGATCTTATTGTATTAAATGCAGGGATCGGTGTTAACGCACGACGTAAGTGGGCACGACGGGATGGGATGGGAGTATTTTTGGAAAGCTTATGGGCCGATTAGTCGCACTCTCAAAATATTCTAAGGAATACTGTGTTGTTGAAATTTGCGGGAAGAGAATGATATGAGAAAAAATTTCCTTCGCCTTGGTTATAATTTACATGTCCGTATTATGCGGTATTAGAAAATTATAAAGATTTATTATTACGGTAAAATTGTCGCTTATTATTCTTTGTTGTTAAATTCGTTGTGACTTGTGCTTCCTATGCGGTCTCGCTTTTACTGTAGCGAATGCGATGGATCGTGGAATTATCAACTTTGAAAATAACGCGTTGAATGAACAACGGGAAAAGGAACTAATAAAGATGAGCTTCACAGATGCAATTTCGTGTTTGGCGTTGTATGATCAGTATCATGCGTACGTTCCAAAATGACTGGAGGAAGTACGAAGTATAGCAGCATGGGGATGTATAGGTATTTCAACTTTTCTCATATCGTTTCGCATTCGTTATTACGCGACGAGTTATATAGCCCGTGGATTCGTGGGCACGGATGGGTAAAATTAATAGCTTTCTATTTGAAATTATTTTCATCTAAGCGTCACAAAAGTGAGTGCATACGTAGATACGAAGGGTGACGCCGACTTGACATAAATTTATAATTACATCTGCTGTTTGAGGAGCCACCATGCCTTATTGATGTATATATACGATGGATTAGATGCACCTGTATTAAAACAGGAAAATAGCCGAGAGTGTTTCATAAAGGTGTTATGGTCACTTTTCAAATGCAAGAAACGAAACGCGCCTTGTACAACATTTTTATAAAGGAATTTATTAGAAAAGAAATTCATGTCATGAATTATAAGGTCTTACATTGTAAATTTTTATATTCTATCTGAATTTAATTTCGTTTAATTACCGAATTTAATTCGTTCCAATGAAACGGCTTATTCAATATTATATATCCAACTACGTTATATTTAATTCCCTTATATACAAATATTTCTTGAATTGAATATTTTTTGTTGTTGCAAATAAAATTGAAAGATAAATTAATAATAGGTAAAATAAAGTAATGAATAAAAATCATTTAAAATATTAATATTTTATAAAATCTAACGACCATAATATCATCTAAAATTCGTTCAAATTTAATTTCACGCACACACTTACGCGCAAATTTTTACACACACGCGCGCAGGCACGCATTGATGCAGGCATGTGTACGTGTTATATCTATATAATCTATATATTTGTGACGACACGAAACTCATAAGTATACGTAATTTTAAATTTATATAACAAAATTTTTATTTGGTTTGAATAAAAATTTCGCTGTTGAATTTAAAATTTTATCGGTTCATATTGTAAAAAAAAAATTTTTATTTTATCAGATTTACAATAATCGACATATTTCCAACGAATACTTCTTACGAATCAATTACATTCTCTGCACATTATTTCTTTTCTTCTTTACTTTCTTAGTCAAACAGTAAAATATGCTTTCTCATCTACTGCACCGTTAATCTCCCCACATTCCTTCTCTTTCTCGTCTTTTTTGCCTATCAACGCTCTAGAAAATTCGCCAATTCTTTTTAGACTCTTTTATCCTCGTTGGTAGTGATGAACTTTGGGGGGGGGGAGGTTTGCTGAGATCATGGGAGCCGATTCACTGCCGTGGTACATATTCATGAGATAATATGGCCATCGGTAATCTTCTCGAGAAATGAAACTACGAAACAACAAGTGAAGCATAAAAAATAAGAATAATTTGACTTGCTCTCTCATACAGCGTTCTCCGTGTATTTGCTAAATTTTCGCACAGATTAAAGATTATAATGAAAAATCAATTTGGCTTGTTACGTTAAGTAATTGTAGTTTCATTTCTTAACAGTACTTTTGTGTTATGAATGAGGAAGTTGTTTTGCCTTCTTACCATATGGAAAACTTTAAGTATTATGAATCCTTTTGATATTTGCTTTATAATTTCATTATAATACGAGCCAAACAACAAAGAAAAACATACATAAAACGTCTATATAAAATAAGAAAATTATAAAAGCCATTGTGCCATGTAGAAAGGAAGATAAATAAAATGTAAAGAAAATCGTATATTTATGGATTAAAGCGGAATTATGCTTTGTAAAATGGATAGTAATTTTGGAAGCTGCTAAGATATAATCTCACTGCGTGAAAAAGTTTAAAAAGAGAAGAAAAGAAGAGAGAGAGAGTGAGAGAGAGAGAGAGAGAGAGAAAAACGAAATGGAAAATATTTATCAAAAGGACGAAAAAGCGGGAAACGCAACGAATAATATACATTAGGCGGAAGGAAAAAAGCAAGTACGATAAACAAATCGACCGTGGGCTTTTGCGAGAGCACAGTGCCTAAAGGCTGTGAAAATAAAAGGAAAACAAGTGACAGTGGAGGAGAGTCGAAGGGAAGTAGCGTGCGTACACGCGTACAGGTGCACGTACACTCGCTTGCCGAAATGGCCATGGCGATAAATCTAAATTTAGCCGCTCGGACAAAAACTAAATCTCCCGCAATTTCCCGACACTCGGCCCGACAACACAAAAACTAACCTGGTGATATTGCCACCGTGTGCGTGGGTATTTATACGTGGGCCGCACACTCACTGGACCATGATACATCATAATAATGTAAGCGCGTTCGCCCATGTCATTTGGCCTATGCATATGTATGTGTACGAACGAAATGCGCATACAGACCTAAGCGGTCTAGGGATACGAATGGAGTGAGGACGTAAAAAAGATGAGGAATGGATGTTCTTCCGAGCGAGAATTCGCTCGACGAGTGTTTCCGAATGGCTGTGCAGCGCCGCCAATCGATCGATTATTCGCAGGTATTTATTGTGAGCACCAAAGAAGTATTATCACTTTTGCAATGATTTTTCGTGTTTCTCGCTTTCGATTCAAGCGAGTTCAATCGAAGAAAGCAACATTACTTGGAACAAAAATATTAAATATTTCCTCCTTCTGTAGCGTCTAATGCTCGAATCTTATCTCGATAATCCAATTGATTCCTGCCTTTTCATTTTAGAAACTCATTCCAAACTACGGCCGCAGTATGAGGAAAATACTTTTTAATAAAATGTCAATGAATTTAATATAAAAGCTTTATAATCGTCCTCGAATTCTGCCATTTCAATTAATAGACAAATACTTGACAAATTATTCTAAAATCATCGTATAACATCTTCATATAATATTGAATTCCTACATTATGTAATTACGAAAATTTTCTACTACAGGTATTGTTAATTAAATATAATTAATAATAATATTCCAAAGTCGAGCGTGCAAAAATAATGTATCATAAATCTGAAATATCTAATTAGCAGTATAATTCAATGTGGTTTTAATTTGTAAGAAGTATTGCACAAAATGAAATATATTAATCATTAATTCCATTGATATTTTCTACATGAGGTTTTGAGAGAAAATTTAAAATCATGTTTTCAATTTATTATTAATCCTCTATTTCGTCTCTCTCATTATTATAATCGTCATTACCACCACCACAAGCGTCACTACTACTACTACTACTACTACTACTACTACTACTACTACAATGTCATTGTTATTATTATTATATATGGTATAGTAAATATTAAATTTCCTTACGTATACATTAAATATATATTATCCGCGCATATGTTACCCGTTAAAACAAAACCAAAGCAATAAATAAATGAGCAGAATTATATAATCAGCTTCATTCGCATTAAAACTCTTGTCTTACGTTATCTTCATCTAGCTCACGGTACTATGTGCTGCACTAAACTTCGTATATAATAAATAGACAAAGAGAGGCAAAAAGATAATACGTAAGAGAGTACAGGTGATATGGATGTCAGGGTAGGAATTATTGAGAGGAAATAGAGTTGCGCTTATCTTATTTGATCCGTTAGACATGACCGTAGCTGAGCTTATTCGCTGACTCTAGAATAGAAGTAGCTGAGAGGGAAAAGGAAAGCAGAGCTTCGAGACTACAAAGTAGCATTTGTCAATGTCGCGAGGCTCTGACACATTTTGCCGCGATGACTGTGCCTCCTATCGTTTTCCACAGCCATACAACCGCTAATACTTGCTTGAAAAGGACTAATTAAAACTTCCTTATAGGCGAATTGCATCGGCCAAAAGGTCAATCGTCGATGTAATATTATTGTGATAAGGTACTGAAGGTTCACTTCAATGCTTGGACCTCGCAACGATTAATCACACGGTTAATAAAGTTTTACGCACACGATGATCGAAGATGAGACTTAGGAAGGATTATTTTCGTCCGTTTCCGCTATACTCCATACAAGCCAATGTTTATTGTAGCTTAAAACTAAGCAGTATTAAGTTAAAAACTGAATTACAGGCAGCATTTTTAATTATTATAAAGCCTTGAATCACGACAGAAGGGACAAACAAATATATATATATGTATTGGATGCTTTACATATTTCGCATTAAACTAGTATTGAATAGCTCTAGTATTGCTTAAACGTTGTTAAAATAAAAACAAATAATAGTTATGAAAGTAATGTATTTCAAAATAGTCATAAAACATGAAATACGTGTATATTGTACTTTAATGCCAACAATGCTTAAAGTTGATATGTTCTTTAAGAAATTCCGCTAGATGCCACAATATATTGCCTCATCAAGCACAAATGTGATAAATTTATATTCACAAATTTCATTTATAAATAAATAGATTAATAAGAGTTAGTTAGTTAAAAGGATAAATGAGAATCCAGCTTGATGAGAGATCACGTGAATTATTTATCATCTTTTTACTGAATTAAAAATATACCAACCGTCGTTGATGTATTATTTCTTAATGAAAAAAATATCAATTATTATTCTTCCTATCATTATATATCCACGTAAGCGCACGCACGTTTATACATACGTACATACACTATCGTTATTATATATTAGCGTTCATTAGATTGTATATACGATAATACGCACATAGAGAGAAATATGGCATCTATAATAATTAATATTATTAATTAACTGTTAAAGTATGATGATAATTTTGCATCATTTGAACGTAATGAATTCACTCGAAAATTAAGATCCTCTTAATATAAAATTTCCAAGAAAGATGTATCATCAGATATATAACGAGTATAATATATGTTTCCATATCAGGTAAGTAATAATAACAATAATTAATTTATTTTAATAAAAAATTACTTATTAAATAAAGAATTTCAAAAAATTGCAATACGCTTCATATTCTTCGTCATTCTTATAAATAAAGAACTTTTATAAATTACATTTGCATCAAATATTAGAATCGTTAAGTCAACATTTCATTAATATAGTAAATGTAATTTATAAATTTTTACCAACTTTTACAAATCCATCTTATAAATGAAAGTATTTAATATTGATAGGAACGAATGTATTTTAAAAGAAATTTCAACATATACTTTGTATTATTTTTCATTATTACAATTTCACATTTTACTTTTAATCGATAGTTGGATTTGTACTTCAAATTATATCTGATTAGAAGCAAATCGTAATCCCAACACTAACTCAAACGATAGTTAAAACCGAAAGAATATTTTTATTTATTTATAAGCAGAATTATTCTTCACTTCTATGAAATCAATTAGAAATTTAATTAATATAAATAAGCATAATAAATAATTTATATAATTAAATAATAAATTCATTATGTTAGGAAAAGAGAATCGTCTGTTTATGTGCCGAAAATTATTTAACAAAAGTCGTTGACTCTCTCTCTCTCTCTCTCTCTCATTCGCTTTTAATCACTTTTTTCGCCTTTCTTTTAAAATGACCGTGTTGACCTAATAGTAAAACGTATACGATGCATTTATTTTCGATCAGGGCGCTTTTCTCGGAATGAAAATATCCGGAGAAAAGCTCGCCTCTAAAACAAAAACAAAAAAAAAGAAAAAACAAAAAAAACGAAGCGGAACATGTCCGTAGGAAAGGTGGAGAGTGATGATTGACCGCGTGACCGTACCGTGATTCGCAATTCCGGTCCTGGCGAGTCAGCAAAGCTCGTGTCATCCCGCGTGACGCCTCGCAAACGTCCAAAGAAGAGCCGCGTCGCTCGGAGCACGTATTTGCCGCGCAAACATCGCGTTTGTCAGCCTCCCTCTCGCACCCACCCACGCCCACCCGCGCGATCCTTCTCTCCCTCTTTCGATTTCAGGGCCTCCCAATCTTTCGCGGCGGCGCGAGGAGCGAATACCGAACCGTTTGGCACCTCTGAGCTGAATTCGAAATCTGTCCCGGCTTCTACCTACTTTCTTTTTATCCCTTCCTCTTTTTGCCCCCCCCCCCTCCTCTCTCTCTCTCTCTCTCTCTCTCTCTCTCTCTTTATCTATCCGTCGGTCCCTCTCATTCTTAGTCGCACTTGTGACTTGCGACCCATCCATGTCTCCCTCTCTTGCGCCTAGCGCTCTTTCTCTCCTTTCTCTCCGTTACCGATCGATAATCTATCGGTCTTTGTCCATTCGGCTTTTTCTTTATCCAACTTTCTTGACGTAGTGGCTAAGCGTGGGACTGAGCGTGCACGATGGAAAAGTGCCTTCAAAGCGAATGTCTGGGAAATTTTCGATTTTCAAAATGTAGACGAAGAATTGGAAAAAATTCCGCATTTTCAGATCGCGGTGCTCGATTGCATTGACGAAGCATTTCTACCCCAACAATTTCAACTGTAATCACAATTTTTGATATTCAAAATTCATTCTATTCTCGTGGAAGAAACAAACTATTATAATGTAAATAATTATGCTGTGTGTTTTTGTTGCGCAGATGGAAAAAAAAAGAAGAAAATAATTTAAAATAATTAACCACGTGAAATTATTTTCTTTCGCTTTTGATAATATCCATGAATAAATTATATTTTTTAGCTACAACTGACAATTAACGACTGAAAGTCATTTTTGTTAAATTATTAATTATAATCAAGATTAATCGAGGATCTATTAATAATTTGCGGACGTTTCAAATTTTTAAAATAAATTGTTTTAATAACTGTATTTTTTGTTATTCTTTCGGACATCTGAGTACCTTTAAAACGAATTTCTACAGCCGAGAAAAAGTTACTATTTGATTTACCCTAAATACTCGATCTAATAATTCGTCTTCCCATGTCCTTTTCTATCATCAGCTTTATTAATTCGATTCTTCAAATGAATCAATAAATTATCTATCGATTTTCGGATGAAAATAATTGGATTTAATCTCATTGCATTGTCCCAACACTTTTCCTTACTTTCCAAATCTTTATTTTACTTTGTAAAATTGAATCAATATCAAATTCAACTCGATGTTACGCAATCTTAGCTATCCACTTATTTTCTTTTAATTATACTCGTTTCTCCTTTTATATATCTATAATTTACCTATCAGAATGATTTTAACAAACGCCAGCTCCAAGCTATAATCCATTATCTTAAATTAGCGAGTGACATCCTAAGACTGAAACACGTTCAAGTTGCTTCTACAACTTGGAAAATGATCGCCGCACTGTTTTCATCGGCCTCTACTATCCGGAATATGCCCTCAAGCATCTTCGTATCCAAAGATCCTATTATATAAGACATTCCTTATGTCAGGATTCGGTATATATTCGTGGGTTGACCTTACCGAGAAGTCTCTACTGTTAGGGATGTTTTTCGTAAAGTAGACAAGATAGCGACTCTTCGAAAAGTCTTTAATAATCCGAGGACGATACTCGGATATCTCGTACTACTACTACTAAACATCCTTCCTATCCCATCGAATTCAAAGTATTTTTCATAATATATAGTCGATGATCCATAGATATAATGTTATAGAGACTTGGAATGCTTACTCACTTCTCACTCTTATCGGATTTTTATTCGTGATGAAGAAGCGATGCGACGCTACGAAGAATTATTATGCTAATGATATTAATGATTATCGTAAGTTTTGAATTTTTGAAAAACATCAACTGTTAACAAAATGGATGAAAGTAAAGATTATTAATATGAAAATATTCGATAAGCCTTTCAATTAATTAGATTTTGTAAAAGGTATCATGAGACCATATTATTATGATAATGTTATATTAATGTTCTCGGCTGTAAATTGTATTAACTTAATTTCGTTCAAATTTGCATAATACAAGTATTATGTACGTACTAATTTTTTGGAAAAGAAAATTAATCTGGGTAACTCGGTATACCGAACACATTACAGTAATCTAATTATAATTTATTTTAATTAGACCTTATATCGGAGATTGATTAGCTGCCTCATTTATTAATACGAGGCTGTAAAATTGAAATCAATTTCCATAAATTCACACAGAAGTATCGTTATCTTCGTTTACGTCCATATATTACGTACATATACAAATGCAAGAATTATTTTATTATATCTAAATTATAGAAAACTATAATTTCTATATATATATATATATACATTGTATGTATGTATGTGAGTGTATAAATTGAATGTATGAATTGAAATTTAACAAATAAAATTAAAAATTTTACGGTAATTCCTACTCTATTATTTTCTTAAAAAAAAAAAAAATTATACAGTAATATTTAATACCCTTGATATGAAAATTCTTATGTATAAATAATTTTGTGTATTATAATTTGTTATTAGTATAAAAGAGAACATTGTATAAATAATCTTTGTAAAATGAATTCAAAGTAATCATAGGAAGTATAAAAATATTAAATTTAAGGTCGAAAAGCCAACAATGCTGAGATTAGAAATATTCTATTTATCCGACAACATTATCTTCGTCAAAGAATTTGTGTAATATAAATTTACATTAGTCTATTATTATCTGAAAAAAGGCTTTAAAAGAATTATTCTTCTTAAAAATGTATTATACAATAATATTTACACTATATTCATCGCGTTATATTTTATTGGATAAATACATACGAAGGGGCTTATCAAAGATCTTTTTTTTATTTTCTTAAAAATACATGGTTGAGAAACATTAATTAATAATAATTAATGACTTTATCATTTTATGTTAAAAAAGAAAGATTCATGTGTAAATGAAATTTTCTAAACGCGATTTAATTTACGGCATTATATCACCAAAAAATAATATAAATAACATGTAAATTTTAATGAGTAAATTCTGAAGCAAAAATTTGTTTAATACTTTTGAAATCAAGTCGATTATTATTTACATAATGATTAACCACGTGAAATTATTTTCTTTCGCTTTTGATAATATCCATGAATAAATTATATTTTTACGTAAAAATTATATCCTCTAAAGACTGCATGTTTTTTTTTCTCTTTATTTTTTTTTATTTATTTATTTTTTTTTTTTTTTTTTTTGCAATAATAATAACAATAATAATAATAATAATAATAATAATAATAATAATAATAATAATAATAATAATAATAATAATAATCTACATTATAATTCTGAATATTTATTTATTTATACTGCAAACACATGTTCTAAATATATGTATGTAAATTCGTATATATGCGGGCTGTGTCTTTTTGGTGTCATTTATTTTTTGATTTATCAATCTTTTATAAAAGAGTTTGCACAATTTCGTTTCGGTATAATAGATAAGCATATATTTGAATAGTCGATAAAAATCAAGAGTGGCAAATGTTGCTTTCATTTGACAATTTTCAATTTGATTATGTCACTGTTATGTCAAATATTAGAATATTTTGCAAATAATCTCGAGTGGACGGACGTACGGCATAAGACGAAGTTTATTTGGCCGAGAAGTTAATAATAATATTCCAACGTATAATATACAATGTTTTTAGCTTAATGTCTATGCGTGTGCCCGGCTCCGAGTATTAAAACACACCTGGACGAGTAAAAGCTCAATCAAAAACACGAATGGCCTCTATAAAGCTTTAGCGTGAATAGGACGAAAGTGTGGCCACTCAATGTGCAAAAGTCTAATATTATACACTGACCCGTGAAAGTTTGTCGGTTTACCACCTCAACATCGTTTGTTCGACGTCTTTTACGATCTGCCATTCATTCTCTCTCTCTCTCTCTCTCTCTATCTGAACAGTGATTCTCGAACAGTACTTTTTGTCAGACAGCAATTTTACCAGCGGCTATTTATGTCTTTCTTCGGCTCCTCTGTCTCTCGCTGATTCATCGAATGGTTGAAAAATGATTTTTCACGAGTTGCAACTCCATGAGTGCAGATCAGTTGATAAACTGAAGTCTGGCAATGATACCGAATCGTGCTATGTCGAACTGCGACATTTCGCTGTTTATACTTAAGCAATAAGGCAGAGCTTATAATAATATGATAAATGTTTAATGATAATAGGACTTCACTGCATTTAACACTTGAAAATATAATTAACAATATAAAATTCGGAAAATGCATTATTCAATAAACACGCTGAAAACATAATATGCGTCGCTAGTGGAAATAAAAATACAACGCACAAAAACAGTGCTTAAGTAAAGTTTTTTATTATATATATAAAATGCGTAATAATTAACGCGATGATAAAAAAGTTCTGAGCTGATATGAAACAATATTTTTACATATCGAATGGATTATCGTAATTATAATAATGACGCAATTCTTATGGAATTTTAAATGTTTGTCGTACTATATGCCGATCATTCATTCGTAAATCTCTGAAATTTACGTTCAACTAATTTTTTAAGAATAGCAACAATACTTTTATTCCATTAGCTTGGAATCGTTGCGAAAACAAATTTTTGACCCTAATGTCAGAGCACAATTTGACACTAATGTCATAAAACTCTGACTAATATCAATTGAAAAATAGACGTATTTTAATTGAGTGTCCTAGATATCGTTGTACCCTATTGGCTGCTCATAATTTCATAATCGACAAAAAGGACCGATTATATGAATAATAAAATGATCGTTTCATTGTATATAATAATTCATTGGTCAAGCAATTGTCTTTCTTCGATAGAATATAGGAAGCTATTAATAGTAAATACAACGCCATGTAATTGAGGTGGGAAGAATTAAGAAGGAATCTTGTTCATTGTCCTCGAGCCCTTTTATAGCTTCTCTTATCTACCCTCTTTACTAGTGCGTCTTGTACTAACTTGATACCTTGCCTCTATACAACTTACGTCTACAATAAATTTCGTATAAGAAATGTGTGAGCTTTATACGTGACAGTATGCACGATTGATAAACATAAACCGTAATCGAAATTATCCGACGAAAAATCTTCCCAAGACAAAATATTATAACGAATTATTCGCGTATTTGAATAAGAGAGAAAAACAAAAATCCTACCACCTAGCCCTATACGTTAGAATGCATAAATCTAAAACAAAAAATACAATGATTAAGCAAGTAAATTCACCTTTTCGTGAATACAGAGTACCTATTTAGCTGAACGCAATTTGGAAGCGCAGAGACGATACTGCCAAGTTTCCCGAAGGTTATGTGATGAATGAGAAGTGCGAGGCTCTAGCAGTTGATGACTTTTCCTACGTTGACTAATAGCTACGGGCCTTTAGTGAAAGAGCTTCTTCTCAGACGAATAATCACCAATGAAAAAGCTCGATCCAAATCAAGCGCCTGATACTTCGTTTCCTAATGCATTGATCCACTTTTTTAGCGCTCGATGTAGGGTTTCGGGTTACCGGTTAAATTAAATACCAGGCGAATATTTTAAAATTCAATTTAAAAGTTTTGAGCGCACGACAGCTCGTACAAGGAAGTAGTTGCGCCTTTAAAATAAACATACGCAAGCTTAAATAGTCTAAAGCTATTATTAATATTATGATGAATAGTGACTTTGTTCTTTTCTTCTTTTTTTTTTTTTTAATTTCATATTCACTAATGATACTCTCCTTGCACTCTAACTGAAATTCATACCATATTCTAGTGAAGATACTTTTTTTTTTAAAGATATCGATAATTCGGATAAATTATTTAACCAGGTTTTAATAAATAGAAAATACATTCTCATGCAATTGCGTAGGATAAAATGTAATCATTTGATTACGTATAAACTGCTTTTCACGTGAAATCGTATATTTTTGTAATAAATCTAGTCAAATGTAGTAGAGGCGCTCATCAAATTATGATTTTCACAACGAAAAAAAAAAAAAAAAAAAAAAAAAAAAAAAATTGGTTTTTTTTTCACAACGAAAAAAAAAAAAAAAAAAAAAAAAAAAAAAATTGGATTCGTTAGTAAAACACGCAATAAAAATTTCTTTAATAAATTCAGGGGAGTATGACAAAAAAAAAAAACTTGTAAATAATAAATAATAAATATTATTATTTTAAAAATAATATTAATATTAGAATAGCGAATTATTCAATAGCGTAAGATTCCAAGTATTTATAATTTATTTCATCAGAAATTTGCTGGGTTATTTACTAAAATTCTTGCAAAATAGTCTGCGAAAATTGACTACTACCTCATAACATCATAAGGTATAAGCAAATTCTTTGAAGCTTTGGCATAAGCTTGTCCAGCGGTTTAGCTTACAAAATTCAAAGCAGACGCTTGCAATTTCGTTTATACAGTAAAATCAGTGTCACTTATGTAATATTAGCAATATATTTAAAATTTTGAAATTGCGACTTGACTTTTATATTACTTGTACTATTTTTTTTTTTTAAATTAAAAATACCTCAAAAATTATCATTTAAAGAACAGATTTGAATCTGAAATACAAGAGAGCTTTCAAATTTATTATACATTCATATGCTTTCAATTATATTCCATTAAATATGAAATAAAAATATTATTAGAAAATCGTTTGATCTATATATCTCTATTTAAGGACTCGTATATCGTATTAGAGATAATTGCATTAAAACCTCTATTTTTGACAAAAGTTCAGCATTGTAAAAGCAAAGTTATTAGCACAGTAAGAAAAGAAATTTAATCCCATTTAAAATAATCGAATGATAATAATAATAATAATAATAATATAATTTATTTATTTGAACACTCATCGCTTGTCTAACCGAATCTGTCTTACTTTATATATAATTTGATATTCCTGGGCTGTAGACGAATCAATATGAAAAAAAAAAAACATTATTATAGCCATTATATTTCTATTCTTAATTAGTCATGTTGCTGAACCACTTATAAATAAATAAAGAATCATGAAATTTTACAAACTAAAAAGTTTATGTATTGTATATATGTTACGGCACTTGTTATTCTAACTATTTATTTTGAAAATGAATATATATATATATATATATATATATATATATATATATATATATATATATATATATATATATATATATATTTACATACACTCTTGTATCATAACAATAACCAAAAAATGTAAGAGAAAATATAATATAGATTTTCCAGAGGCACATTCCTCAAAAATTGTACATTAATTCTTTTTAAATCGCTACATTAGCACAATCTATACAAATATCGATTATCTTCTATAAAAATAATAAATTTTAGTCATTTTATCTATTAAAGTTATTTATATAAATATCGATTATCTTATTTGTACATAAAAAATTTTAGTTATTTTATTAGTTTTGTTCAAAATTTACTCAAACCGTTTTAATCGTCGTTTTTTAGTTTTTTTTTTTTTTTTTTTTTTTTACTAAGTGTCAGTAAAACGAATTACACAGATGGAAAAAATGAAAATACTTCAGAGAATTATGAAGAAAAAATTCTTTAAATTGATTGCTCCAGAAATTTATAAAGATTTAAAAATATCAAATGTATAATAAATGCATTTGAATATTGATTTTTTTGGGTCTTTGATATTTATAGAAAATATTTTTTTAATATATAAATTCCTCTCAATTTTTCTATACGATAGATTTTATTTTCTTATATATCTGTGCAATGTATTTTAATCGTTCTTTCCCTTTTTTACTTTAAGTTTCTTTCGCTAATTACTTTCAATATCTTTTAATTATAAATATAAAAATTTATCGCTAAAAGAAGTATAAATAATATATATTTGGAAAACTATTATTTTGCTCGGGCTACACAGACGTTATTAAGGCTTATATGCATACATATACATATATATATATATATATATATTCTAAATAGAATGAAGTTTTTTATTGTATAATTGATATTGAGTTATAAAAAATTTTATTTCTCATATTATTTGTTCGTATAAAAATTCGTATAAACATTGTGCTCTGTATCATTACTATTGTAAATTGTACATTAAACATTTTTGTGATATGGTTTATATTAACAAACGAAATCTATAATATAAATTCTGTTAAATTATTTTTTGAATTTCAAATATACAACTCATATTTTTGTAATAATCTTGAAATTACAATATTACAATAAATATATTAAATATTAAATTTATGAATTATATAAAAATTATATAAAATATATGAAGTTGGGAAAAAGTATAGAAAAGAAATGTTTGTCAGAAAATGTTAGAAATACCTCGAGAGATATACAAATGCTTATGCATAAATAATTTCGGCTATTGTAATTTGCCATTAGTATAAAAGAGAAAATTTTATAATTAATCTTCTAAAATGAATTCGAATTAATTATAGGAAGTACTTAAATATTAAACTTAAAGTCGAAAAGCCAATGATGATGACATTGTAAATATTCTCTTTATCCGAATACATTATCTTCGTCAGAGATTTAAGTTCTACCATAGCAAATTTTAGGAAGGAGGAGGGTGAAATGGTGACGATTTATGGTATTTCCAAGTCAAACTAGCCCCCGAAACGATCTACACTTGCGACATCCGTCATTGACTGTCAGTCGTAAAAAGGTGGTAAATTACTAAAAGAACGAAACTTATGCAGCTGGTTATGGTTGAAGTAGAAATGAAATGAGAAAGCTGAATATAGAAAATTTAATGGAGGGAAGTGGTTGAGAATGCGGGAGATGGGAGGAATATTGTCCCATTGTGGTTCTTGTGCTCTTGATATTTTTTTTTTTTTTTTTTATTTATTTTGCAGTTTGTCTGAATAAATGAATTTTACTAACTTTTGCGTTGCTTTTAATAAGAAAATAATGTAAAATTATTGTATAAAATTCATACGATTAATATGTTAAACAATATTATTACGAGTATTATTAATCAAGCTTAAATGCGGGAATTGTTGCAAGTAAAGTCATTATTATTTATGTACGATTTGAATTGCAGTTGAAGACGGATGATTATTTGAATATTGTTACATTTAATTATGTATATCTGTATTTGATAAAATTTTCTTTAATGTATTTGCATATACATTTATTCTCAGTAAGTGGTATTTAGACATTTTCATGCATCTTTATTATTATTTATATAATTGATGAGCCACACTATACTGTAAATGAAGTTTTTTCAAACAATTGAAATTTCTAGCATAAGTATAGATGACGATAAAAAGTGTATGGCTTGAATGAATTGTAAAAATTGCAGAATGTTAGAATGTTGAAAGAAGTTCAATTGAATATGTCGAAAATTTGATTTGAATAAATAAATATTTTTGCATTTACGCACATTTTAATAAATAAATTCGCATTCAATTTCATAGCGACGATATATCTGTAATTATATTTTATAGTTAAATTAATGCTTTTGTTGATAAAATTTATTTAATTATGATGAATTTATGTAGTTAAATCAACAATGAAAATTGTACGAATTGTTATTCGATGTATTTTTCTGTATTTTTTTTTTTTTTTTTACTGTAATATACTATTGCTCGTTCAATGCAATGATTATATATCTTAATCGATCAAGTGGCAATTGATTATCGTATTAATCTAAATATAAACGTAGAAATCTTAAAGGCATACAAGTAATATATGAGAGTTTCAGATCTGTTGTTGAGTGTTATTACACATTCGTGTGATTACATTAAACATCGTTAATTATCCTTCCATTGCACAAATCTTTCCTATTAAAACTATTAAAAATAATGAATATCGTTGAATATATTCTATTCTATTTACTTGAGAGATTTCTCGATTTACTCACTACATACACGATTAAACTACATTCCTCTCGAGCGATGATCCTCTGATTTTCATTGCGCCTGCCCTTTTGACACCTTGGGACACGAGATACCAGAGGGATCAATTTCGAATCTCGATGGTCTGAACGGATGGAACTTATATCCTGCCGGTAAGCACGCGACTGTTGCAATGGGCGCACACCATTCGACGAGAAATCTCCCGTATATCAGTCCCCATAAGGATTACGCTGGGCCGTGTGTATGTGCATGGCTGGGAGAGATCAATTTTTTCTTTTTCTCTTTTTAAATATATTATGATTATTCTTATATATTCCTGCTAGATATCGAATAAATCATCAGCTTACTGATGGGAGTAAATTTTCAATAAATTACATAGGTGTAAGTTTATTTAATACATAGTTTTAAAAAGCAATTAAATAGTTGCTTCGAATAGTGTAATTTCTCCATGCAGGACTTTTTATTATGAATCTTTCTATATTGAAGTTTAATACGTTAATCCATGTAAAAGTGGAAACAATTGCAAAAATTCTTTCCAACATTTAATACTATTAACCGGGTACCTTTTACGTTATATATTATCACATACTTTTACTTCTTCCATCTAATTTATGATCTAAAATGCGAAATAGTAATTAACAACATGCACCCAAAAATGCAATTAATTTTTAATTAAAAAATATTTATGCTACTTGACTCGAATGACTATTTTGCATTTCAACATTCAGCTTCGTCGTACATAAGAAAGTTTTTATTATACGAATCGTGTTGAATAGTTGGGTATAGAATATATTATATCAAAGATATAACGCAGTGCTATATGAAAGGCTCTCGAACATTTTATCTGCATTTTCATCCTTTGTCCTGAGTATTATGAAAAATATGTAAAAGCTCGATGCAGTAGGTATTAAATTATATGGATGTATTTACAGGGGCGAAGCAATAAGTTGTTAGAAGCTCGCTTGTGAATTTGCTTTATATGATTATCGAATTATAATACACAATTATCTATATGATCTGTACGTTTTGAAACTTATAACAGTCATAAGATGAAGATTTGCTTAAAGTTTTGCGAACTTGCTTTCTTGCTTACAAATACCTGCCGTTCCAATTAGTTAGAAAACATTGTTGGTAAATCAAATGGCGACTAAATACGAGTAAAAAGAAAATAAAATGTAATTAAGTGTGAGCAGCGACTGCCATGTAAAAAATAATTAATAATTATTTTATTTTCTACACTAGATAATGGATACATAAATTATTGGATTTTAACGTCAAATTGAAAAATAAATATACTCATCGTTGCTTTCATTATACGTTCACTTAATTATACATTAGCGTAAAAAATAATTAATGCAATTTATGAAATTTTGAAATTTCAACATGAAAAAAAGTTAATGTTAGTAAGCGCATATACTAGATGCGCTGGTGAATAAACTCGTTGAAGGCTAAAATATTGTCACTAATAATATTTGCTATTAAATACGCGTTTAGCAGTTTAATAAGCGTTTTGTGGCCTTAAAGGCTAAAATTGTTTGGGAAGAAAAACCAATAACAAAAAAACAAAAAAACAAAAAAACAAAAAAAACAAAAAAAGGCTTGAAAATATTAATTACACTTTAATTAAAATTTTATTGAAATTTTATTGGAACTCCAAATTGTAAGTCGTACAAGCACATATTTTTTTTCGATTTATTGGCTATAAACCTCCAACTATTACCACTTTCAATTGGAATTTCATTCTGACTTTTTCGAATCAATAATAAAGCTCTAGACAAAAACGCTATTATACAAAGTACCATAGAAACAACGAGCGATTGTCATATTCTTAGGTAGAGGTAACGTTTCAATATTCAGTCGAACATATTATAAGGAAAATAAGTTAGTTGTCGTTGTTAGTTGTGCAAATTTTTCTCCATCGCTAATATCTCGAGCTCGGGTGCATCGACCCACACAGCAGTTGGAGTCAGTGTACATTTCATTATCGAACAGAGGCTCTCTACGGTACATTCGCTTCTTTATTTGAGATCCCCTCGATACTCCGGTCGGATCATTGTTTGTTTTATGCATTAAGTAGGCTGCGAGAGTACATGAAATAAATTCAACGATCAATAATAAGCTTTGTATATCATTGAAATAGGTTGCCTACTATTTTCTGTTATCTGTATGCTAAAGCAAACTTTTAATGTTTTGCTGTTAGATAATGCAAACATTTTTCAAATTAAACGGAACATAAAATAACAATACTTTTATTACATTTATTTATAAACGATACATTAGAAATAATCCTTTTTATTGCCGTCGATGGTCGTATTATATTAATCCAGTAACGTATTTTTAAAACGTATTAAATTTGCATATATTTTGTGAAAACGGTAATGAAGCGAACAATGCTGAATTTTTTATCCTGATGAAATATTTAAATAATAAATGCTGTTCTGCGTTGCAGTTTAAACATAAAGGGCGTATTGTTGTTCGCGTGCAATGGGTGATTTTGCCAAAACAAGCTACGGTAAAAGTTCATTCAACATAACATTATAATCATTGGAATTAAAGAAAAATTTCTATTACAGTCAAGATAATTCGAATTTTGCAAATTTATTTAAATGTTTTATTATAATCATTCGTATTTGTAATTGGATTATACGTTTAGAGGCTCGTACATTTTTCATATTAAAATATACAAATAGTTTAGTTCATTACCACTCTGAAAATGTAATTTCTATAACCAATAAAAGTACAATTTGTAGGAAGAATAAATTAGCAAGTTTAGTAGAAATATTACATTAAGAAAATATTTATATCTAATAAAGGATGAATATTATATATGCGAGTGCGCATTATAGAGTTTGAATATCAAGAAGGAAGGAGCTCCGTGCTTTTCTTCTTCTTTATTATTATCCTTCATTTTTTTTTGCTTGGCTGCGGCAAGTGGGGGGTGGTATGGGGGTGGAGTGGAACTTTAAAGTAGCAATGGAGTTGAACAATATTCGACGAAGTGCTTGTAGAATAATGAGAAAATTTATAGCATACGCACACAGACACACACGCACGCGCGCACGCACGCACACGCACGCACACACACTCACAGACACAATGAGTGCCATAAATTACATTTGCGTGGCGTTGGCCAAAAACGAAGGAGCGAGCTATCTATAGAAAAAGAGACAACTGTCCGATGCACCGATGCGTGCACACTGAATGTCCGCGGTCATTCGCATAAACACGAGCATGCGCAGGAGCACGGATTTTGACGCGATACGCGTCTGGAATAATTTATGTCTTTTCAAATACAGAATACTGTGATAAATTCGCGTGCTTTAATAGAAAAACCGAATTTTACGAAGGCTTACCTCAAATTTTCCAATGAAATGAAAATATTTATAATCGAGTGGGTTGGTAATTGTTTAAAAATAATTCTTATGCTCAATCTCATAATGTTTTTCGAATATTTATCTACTCATATACTGCTATATGAGTAATTTATTTCTAATAGGCTATGAAAGACAAAGTTATCACTCAATTTTCAATGATATTATTCGATTAATTTTTCTTCTTTTAAAACAATACCTTAATTTTTTTAAATAAACAATGTATTAAAGCATTGTATTGAAGGCATATTTTCGGAGCATTGAAATTTTAATTGTAGATTATTTTATTTACCGCATCGATTTAAAAATACTAATTTCATATTTAATTCACTCTATACATTTACAAAGTAAACAGACGTTTAAATATGTGAATCCAACACTTATGGATAGAATTTAAGGCGCAATGCCATTTATTAAAAGGAAATTTTGTTTCGATTCAAATTCATGCTTGATTAATTAAAATTATTAACATTCGTCATGAATTTATTTTGAAATTTCAGCCTTAGCATCAAACTTCATTTTGGATTACAGAATTAGAATGACAAAAATTTGATTAAATTCAGACGAAAGTACATTTTTCTATCATGTACTTTAAATTACAATTACGAAAATGTAATGTATCACTTAAGTTAGGAATTTTGCATAATTATAATCCTTAACTATTCATATCAGAATTACTTTTTATGGAGAATAATTCCTTTATAATTATGAAGATATTATAAAACATTATTTTGCAAACACTTTGAATTTGTATTCTAGTCTATAATTATAAATGTTACTGCCTACACAGTACTTTTAACTTTGCGTTTAAAGAAGCATTAAAAGGATTTTTTTACATTAATGTCACAATTTACAACATCATAATCGTAGTAATTTGTTTCTTAGACAATTAAATGTTTAATTATGGTTTACAATAGTAATTATAATAATTGCGATTAATATGATATTCAAAAGGTAATTTAATCGAGTATTCTGGATAAATAGATAACTTATTTATTAATAATAATATTAATAATAATATTAATAATAATAATATATGAATAATGAACATTACGTGAGTTTTGCCGATTTCGTGAGGTTGTTAAGAAAGCACATCTTGTCATTTAATCGAATAATAATTTAGTAATTATGCATTAGTATATTTAAAATGAAAGAATTCTTATTCCATATCACTCGTTGGAAAAATTAATAAATTAAAAACACTAAAAATACCATAATTATAATGTTAGTGAAAATAGCGTACAAGTAACAAGGGTATTTATTATAGAAGTTATTAACTTGCAAAATGTTGTATTGTGGAAATCAGAGAACAGGACACTGTTGGGGAATTTTTCTTTCTACGCAGTTCAGTTCCTCGTGCAAGAAACTCGCAAGAATCTGTAGCACTTACTTACGTAGGAAACGGCTTGGTAGAAAAAGACAAATGGCTTGGCACTACATAAAATAAAAGAGATAGATCCAAAAGGTTCGTCCGAACTGGGCGTACCAATTCCTGTGTGCGGGTAAAGGAGAAGGGGCAAAGGAAATTCGCGCAGGGATCCAAACGAACAGCTACGTGAGAAAACGCGGGACTAGGTATGAAAGTGAAGAAGCTGAAGGATAAAACGTGAAAGGCTGGGCACGTATCCACGTAACGACCATCTTTCTCGTAACCACCTCATGGACCATAACACCTCTGCGAATCCACGTTACTTTTGTTCTGTCGTGCAATGCCTAGCTAACGTAACAGAAAAACACGATGCTCACATGGTTTCCGTTCGCAGCTACCTCTCTCTCTCTCTCTCTCTCTCTCTCTCTCTGTATTTTTCCTTTCTCCGTTTCTTCTCCTAACTTGGTTCTGATTTCAAACTTGCCAATCGTCAAACCGGATGAAAGCTACAAATTCGTGTACGCTACTGTGCGATTGCTATTTACTGTAGACGATATGTACTTGATTCAATTTCAACAATCCTTCTACAGTATAGGAGTGAAAGTCTCACGAAGAAAAAAAAGGAGGAAGAGAGTGATATAGAGATAGAGATAGAGATAGAGATAGAGATAGAGATAGAGATAGAGATAGAGATAGAGATAGAGATAGAGATAGAGATAGAGAGAGAGAGAGAGAGAGAGAGAGAGAGAGAGAGAGAGATGGGAACTAAGGGTAACAAGTAAAACGAGTATATTATGATGTGTGTGATTCGATATTAGTGCACTCAATTCTATCATACTTATTTTTAATGGATATTATTATTAGATTTTTTTCTATCGAAAATATGATAATAATTATTTATAATATATAAATAATATATAATTGTTATAAAACAATTTTCATTGCAATGTTATAACTTGATAGCGCAAAAAAATTATTATATTAAAACATAAGAATATTCTATAATTAATTTACTAATACTTAATTTACAGTTGTGAAACTGTGAATTGGATAAAGTTGTGTGCAGGAAATAGTTTTGACAACAGCACTTGCATCATTCCCTTTTGCATGAAAGTTGTTGGAAATCCCTTGAACGCGTGAGTATAAATTTCATTGTACGCAGGTGGCGTATCTACCTGCTATTGTGCTTCTCTCTTTCTCAGTAGATATCTCACTTGTTTATCTCAAATAGCTACTTGTGTCGTGTTTTCTTCCTCCCTTTATCACTCGTTCGCTTTTACTCGCTCCCTCTCGTCCTCTTCTGTACGCCTTCTCTCTCACTCTCTAATACCATCTCTTTCTGTCACCGACTGCACGCTTATACATCTGTGGTCTTCTCTTCGGGTCGTTTTTCTCCAACAAGCATTTGTAGATAAATTTACGGAGTGTTAGATAAGCCAAATAAATTGTTTGATTGCATGCATTTTCATCTTTTTAAATTAATTAATAGTATAATATATGTTGCCACTAACAATAATACAGAAACATTATTGCCGACAGTTTTTATAACATAAGTATCTTTCCTGATCAGAGGAACATGTTTAATTAGAAAGAAAAAATTCATCGAATTTTATTTTAAAAACATTTTGCATTTAATATTATCTTTATGGTTAAATTTGATTTAAAACAAAAAAACAAAACAAAAAAAAAAAAAAAAAGACAAAAAACACGATAAAAATGGTAAAAGTTTAGTAATAGTTCAAGTCATAATCATTCTTCTTGCTGATTTAACTATGAAAATGAAAGTACTTTCATTTAGCGACACTATATTAAATGTTTAATAATATGATATTATCAATTTACTTACACAATACAGCTTTTGTTTCATCCTGTTACAGCTTATGATTGATTAATGAAGTGTGTGCATGTATGTGCTTAATTAGAAATTCTCTGGGATATCTCGAAATTACGTAAATAAGATAAAAAGAAATTATAGAATAGACTAAGGTATAGAATAAAAAAAATATAATAGGGTGCGTGATAATTTATCAAAAATATCTAGCAAAATTATTCATAATTTTTACTGTGTTGTGATGCATTTATTATTGAAATTGCTTAGCCATATGTTTGCATTAAAGTTATTATCAATCTAAATACCAAAATTAATTTATTCTGCCTTGGTCTAATAAATTTACAGTCTCTTTCGTTGGTGAAAACATTGATATTATTTATAAAAAAAAAAAATACATTAAACTATCTACTACTATCTACTTATAAAAATTATATTAAATTTGTATAATAAATAATTTATCATGAGATAATAATTATCATAAGATATCATCATGCTCTAAAAACATTTCTCATTCGAAAAACATTGAAACGACGATGTATGTCTAAATGATGATAATATTTACTTTTTCATAATTAATTAAATTAAATTACATGAAGTATTGAGGTATTAAGTGTCTAGAATGATTTAAAATTGTCTATGAATTTCCCCCAAAATACACTGTGCAAAATGACCTCCTCCATTCCCTAGAATCTTAGCAGTTTTCCACGTACTTTTGGCCTCGCAAAGGAGAACACTGAGGAGCAAATCAGTTGGATAAAGTAGGAAAATGAGGAGGACCTGGAGTGGCATAATTTGGACAACATTAGTTAGTTACGAAGCATACGTAGTATTTATCTTTCATTCGCGAGAGAAATACTTTGCCATTCTCTTGTGCCTGGGGCTATGCAATTCCAGTACTCCTGGCGTCGTGGGACAAAAATATTAAATGTACATGCATGCGAGAGCAAACGTAAATATTTATCCAGATAAAACTATGCCTGCGAGCTTGCCTGGATATATCTTCGGGCCTCTGTTAATGACCTATTTTGATCTCCTCCACACTTCCCCGAAACTTCAGGCTACTTTCGTTAATTCGATTTTACGTATGCGCACGTCAAATATTTAGCAAAGGTCGTAACTCTGGTGTGAATATTAAATGACCATTAGAGCGAAAGCGCAAAAACTTTAAACTTAAATCTCGTTTTGATAGCATGCTCATTAATTCACTAACTTTTTATTCATTGAAATGGCCTAAATATACAATTGGCTTATTCTACTTGTCGGCGGAAATATTTCATTTCGTTCATAGCGCTATGAGCTTAACTGAAAATTTTTTCTTTTTCCTTTGAACTTATGCGACCTCTGAGACCAAATGAGGAATATAAATTATTAAAAAATAAATAAATAAAGAGAGATACAGGAGGGAGAGAGAGGGAGAGAGAGGGAGAGAGAGGGAGATGGAGGGAGAGGGAGAGAGAGAGAGAGAGAGAGAGAGAGAGAGAGAGAGAGAGTAATATCACTCATTCGTTAATTTGCTACGATATTGTCATAGATAACCGGATATAACTGCTAAAACGGATCGGAAAGCCTCTCAGCCAATAAAAATCCATCAAAATTTGCAAATTAAAAGCGTCGGTAATGGCAAATGCACAAGCTATACAAATATCTTACGACCACAGCAGCGCACAATTAAGAAAGCCAACTCAATTACTCCATGACATTTTGGAATATTAGCGTGAAATACCATTAACCGTCACGCCGTCGAACACGACAACACCGTTTGGCAAAATATATTATCCATCTCGTAGGCGCTACTTTACCTTTACCTCGACTCGCTAAGCATTTCGGGCGAAACATATGGGGCTGAGGCCTGGAGCACGAGCAGTCGCGAGGCGCACATCTTTCAGCTGTCGCCGCATAAATTATTGTGTTGGAAACGTAGTGCGATGTGGAATGCCCGGGCTCGCTGCATTTCACACGACACTGGAGCGAGAAAAAGCACAAGTTCTGGCGTTCGGAGTACTTTGAGAAAGGGGCTGGACGCGATCTGCGGTGAGAGATAAGGAAAGATAAATCGAGAATTGGAGACAAACGGAAACGACCTAGAGTAGCTGTTACCCTATACACAAATATATATATATATATATGTGTGTGTGTGTGTGTGTGTGTGCGCGTGTGTGTGTGTGTGTGTGCGTGTGCGCGCTCGTGAGGGCACGCGTGTTCAATAAAATCAGCGATACCTTATTATTCCGTAGTATTGTATGCCCATTTTACAAAAAGATCTATTGTATGCGACAGGAAATTGAGGTATTGATAATTAATTGGCTTATTGTTTCACGTCCCTTTATCCCATAATTGGGATTGAACTTAAGAGTGAATACGCTGAATTATTACAGACAACACATATTTAAGTTCTTGAATAAATAATGCCATAAAGTGCATAAAACTTGAAACAACGTGACAACGTGGGCGATAATGGCTTGAGTGACGATATAATTAATTTTACATCATCTATCAATGCCATTATGATTGAGACTGCAAAATATAAATTGAAATTTAAGAATCCGATGTAATAATAATCTTGATATAAGAAAAAGGCATAAAGAAGGCCGTTTATTTATTTTTAAGCTTTTCGGTATCTTACACTGTTTCTGCAAAATCTTGAAATTCATATTTTTTTTATAATACCATTTGAAATTCCAAAGTGCCACCAATATCTGTGAAATTTTATGTACAACCACCTTTTGCATATATAAATAATAATTTTCATGATTGCACATTCGTAGTTATTTTATATCCATACATATTATATTTAGAGTTTGATAAATGTGATTTTAGCATGTAGTAATAACTGTAATGTAAGAAGAAAATTATATGACAATTTTATAGAAAATTTTAACTTATCGTAGAAAAATGAGGGAAATATCAATATCAATACATCAATACGCATAATATGAAAGACTTTTCTAAAAAATATATATGAATCGAAAACTTATAAAAACTTTTTTTAAACACATACTAAACTTATGTCATAAAGGTAAGTGGAGTATGTCATTAACGCGGTTGCAGAATTCATAAAGTTTGCCAAGACAACAAATTCTATTAGGAAGTGCATAATGCGTTGAAGTAATATTCGTTCGCAAATAAGATATAATTATGTAAAATTCACTAATAAAGCAAAACGAAAGCAAAAGGAAAGAATGTTTCCAATTCGAAAAATTGGCTCGATCGACTTATCGATGATCGATGAAAATTTCACTCGTAGAAAGTTCGGCAATTTTAAATGAAATTTAACTAATTAATCAACGAGGCGTCTCATAAGTATTATTATTTATAAAAGGCCGCCGTCCTTTGAAACTTCTTTAAAGTTATACGCACTTGTAGCAATAATTCGAACGTGTGTGTGTGTACGTGTACGTGTGTGTGTGTGTGTGCGCGCGCGCGTGTGTGCTTATGTGCGTGTGTGCGCGCGTGCGCGCGTGTGTGCGTGTGTGCGTGTGTGGGTGGGTGGATGGGTGGATGGGTGGATGGATGGATGGTTGGACGGATTAATGGATCATATGGGATACTGCCTGTAAACAACGGCATGTAGAGTGCGAAGGAATAAGCTCGTAACGAAGCAATGAAATTCAAATATAAAATAACGAGATGTATAAGGTAAAAACTAAAAATCCCCTCTCCCTCCTTATAATCCATCGCACTCAACAACAACATGAAAAATAATAATAGTTATAATAATAATAATAATAATAATAATAATAATAATAATAATAATAATAATAATAATAATAATAATAATAATAATAATAGAATGAAAAGAAACAAGATATGGGCAATGAGACATCGTATTGTTGAAAAAGTACGGTAAGCTTATTGTGCGGAGGACAGTCAAGTAGTGGGAAAACGTGCGTTTCAGCTTCGTCGGCATTGCAATCGAGTAAGTTGCGCACGCTATTGGCGTTTGATGGGGAACAAAATTTCGGTAGTACTCTCTCGCTTCCGTAGCGTCAAAGAGAAAAATCGATAATCAGTCGCTCGCGTTATTCCTATCCGTTGGAGGGAATTCGATCACTTACAAATCCGGATTATCCAGCGATGTTCACTGATCGAGAGAAAATCTGCTGTTGCTGCAGATAAACGACGCTGCGAATTCATAAAAGCGGTGGTGAGGGCGGGAGAGAGGGGGGCAGGATGTGCAGCGGAGATGAGTTAAAACGTAGAACGAGAGAGAGAGAGAGAGAGAGAGAGAGAGAGAGAGAGAGAGAGAGAGAGAGGGAAAAGAGGGAGTTGAAATGAGCAAAGTGATCGGTCAGTGAATATTTAGGTAGGAGAGGAAGTTCTAAGTATTATCCTAGCATAAGACGAAAAATTTCAGTGTCACGTTATTTTTCAAATTTTGCGAATTAATAAAACTTATGTTGAAGGGTGAATCGCGATAGTAATATTATAAATAATGTGTATTACCGTGGGTTATAAAAACTAAGATAACCTCATGAGCGACGGATACTTTGCACTTTATTACCAAAGTAACTAAATTAATAACATCGTGGAACTTCAAAACTATTTTACGAAGTATGTTTATTTTATATTTATAAGGAAATAATAATGCAAAATTTGAGTAATAATCTTTTGAGACTTTAAGAGCTTTAACTTTAAAGCTTTTTTAACTTTAAGTTTTTAACAGCTTCAAAAGCTACTGTAAAAACGTTACCACTAATTCCGCAATTTTAATTTATGAATCTTTTTTACCATTTTCTTAATATAATATTTTGTAAAATCACGAAGGCGTTGATGATTATGTAAGTTTTATTCAAATTTATTCAAACACTTCATTAATTGCCGGATCTTTGTAATAAAAATTTTAATTATAAATGACAAAATTTATTGTACATATATATATATATATATATATATATATATATATATATATAAAATGTCTATTTTCGTAATCTGGATAAAAATTTTTTACAAAGATTTAATTTTAATGTCTATCAAAGTAGTTTGTAATTCGATATATTATGCATTACATTAATACATTAAGATGAAATAAATCAAAGGATTTCAGTGGATTTGGCTGAAAAGTCATCTGGTGATCATTTGCAATTAACAATGAGCGGAGGTTTTGAAAAATATACAAAGCAATACGATATAATGGAGGAAGGCGCGATGAAATTTTCTTATCAAAGATGAAACAGATCGTGTAACCCTGAATTTCGGAAACAATATCTAGTTGTTTAATTTTGAATTTACCTTAAAAATTAATGGATATCATTAGAGGCGATTTTGATTTTGACAGAAAGTCAACCGATCATCCTTCCTTTTCCAAGGACGTCATTTACGGAGTTGGGCATAAAATTGCAGAAAACACTAAAAGATGACTGTGAATTTCAATTCATTCACAGCCTACAGCTCATCTTTCTTACTTCGATTCGCCCACCCCCCGTCCGCCCCCTCCCCGCAATTTCACCGCCACTCTCTCACAGTCACTCTTGTGATTGACGGAGCTTAATTGAAATACGCTCCATTCGATTAGAGGTTGCACGAGCGATATACCGAATAATCGCGTTACTGGTGCATAGCGCGCAAAAGTCGTCCTTAAATTACCTCCTGGCGAAACTTTTGTCGAAGTTATATAGTGGGCGCAGCTTCGGTTGTGCTGCGATCGATTTGTGAACTTAGACGGGATTAAAAGCAACCTCGTCACGGACTTCTTGTCTCACTTTTCCCGTCTCTCACTCTTTTTTCAAATGAGATAATTATAATTTCTCCTTCGTGCTGCAACTATGATAAAGTGAATCATCAAGAAGATATCGTTATACTTTCGACCTTTCAATTAATTTTATACATAATTTTTCCACTTTATCGATACTCTTTGTTCCCATATTAATTATTATGTCCTTAAATGGCGCATTACAATATTTTGTGTAAAATAATACATGGAGTATTGTAATAAAATTGTCATTCTTGTTGGTTATTCAGGATGCTTCGAGGTACGGGAAACTTAAATATTATTATGAATCAAATGAGCAATTTCTACACTTGTGGAATGTTTTTCCTCTTACGCAAATATTTTCCATAGAATGTATTCGGACTAATGCGAATGATCGATACATTTTCACGCTTCCTTTTTTTTCATTTTTTATGTAAATTTTTCGAATTTTAATATTAATTTTGCAGACAATCTTGTATATTAAAATCTTTTCTAAATTGAATTTCATATATATGCAATTAGGTAAGAATTTTGATTATCAATTTATAATCATAAAATATGAATGCCAAAAAAATAAATGCTGGATGATAATTTTAATACAAATTTATTTCATATTGAATTAAAGTACGTAATTCAGATTTAACAAATTCATATTGTCTAAAGTGTTTTCTATTTTATTACAAATGTACTAATGGTTTAAGAATGCTGTGGATAAAGCGTTTGGAGTTTAAATTGAAACATTAACTCGATGGAATCCCTCGTTCATGGAGGCCTGCATCATCTCAAAGAGGGTTATTAGGTATATCATAAAATATTATTTAGCTAAAAAAAAAAGTGAGAGAGAGAGAGAGAGAGCGAGCGAGAACTGAAAATATTTACAAAATGCAGAGAGAGAAATTAAATTGGCCTTAGCTCGTAATAATGAATTAAAAATATAAATGTATGCAAATAAGTTGATTGCAAAAATTTAATATTCCACTTAAAGCGTATGAATTTTTTGTTTCCGAATAGCCTATGAAACTAAATATTAACCTGAACATTAATTTTTAATACTAAATGAATAAATACAGCTTATAATAATTATACTGTTTAGATAGAAAAATGAATTTTAGACAATCGATATATAGCATATTGAGAAATTATCTAATAGGTATATATTAAGGCAATTACAACAGATTTATTAATGAAAAGGTTGAATGGAATTTTATTACATTTACTTTAGTAATGTTATTAATATTAGTATCGCAAAAATATTCTACCTCTATAATAGGAGCACAATTTTTAAATTAAAAATGATTCAATATCGATTGCCTGCATGTTAATTAATAAATTATCATATTAAAAAAAATAAACATTGGATTTTTTTTAATATGATATTTCAATTAGATTTTTTTGATTCTAATGTATTAACTAATGGAATCATCTTATAAATAAATATTAAGTTATTAATAATATGCATTATGTCGTTAGAAATTTAATACATTATTGAGAACGTATTTATAAGAATAATATAATCTTCCCTGTTATATTATAAATTTTATATTTATTTCAGTAGTGAAGACACACATGCGCGCGCGCACACGCGCGCACATGCACGTCTAATATGTGCATTTATATGAAAATATAATTGTGAAAATAACAATAGTGTACTAATAGCTGTATTTATCGAAGCGATATTAAATAATATAGGGAAAAAATAATTTAATTTTTTTGAATTTTAATTTTTATTACGGCCAATTACATTAGATAGACTCTTTGCTTGATAAATGTTCGAGGAATCATAATTATGTGAATCATTAGTAAAAAATTAATGGTGGTCAGTGACATAATATCTTGCGATAGATCGTACCACCATTAGACATATATACGCAAAACTCTAGAAACAACATGCAAAATTTCTCCATGTGAATAGGTATTCGATTGATGGACAATTTCTTTGCGGCGACGTAGGCATCATTTTTCTCGGTTTGCTTCTCTCCCCCTTTTCATTCACCTCGCCCCTCACTTGGCCACAGCTTTCCTGTAGCAAACCACAGATTAGCGTGAAAAATGACCAGCGAAATTGCCTCCTGTATTCTTAATGCCTCTCCAACTAATTACCCATGGGAATTTTCTCTCCTGGTCCTCGGTCTTCTCATTGTTTTCTTTTGTCCTTGTAATGCACAGCTTTCCTCGACCTCCTTCCGCGTTACTCAGAGCATTTCGATTCCACCGCATCAGCCGTGTAACTTGTCCCTAGATTTCGCATCCCGAGGACGCGAATGTCAATGACGAAGACGTCAATGGACGACTCGGGAAATGAAAAAATTTCCAAGTCAAGTATATACATGATTGCACAAACGATCTGAAAGAAAAAATTCAGAACTTGGATAGAGACTCGATTCTTTATTTCATTACGATTCAGACTTTTTCATTTCTTCTTATTAATATTGGTTACATAACTAATAATCATCTTGCACTTAATCTACGTATAATTTTTTACATTTTTTTCTCTTAGTGTAAAATTTACCGTCTATATATATATTTGTATGTTTGTGTATGATATGTGTATGCGCGCGCGCGTGTGTGTGTGTGTGTGTGTGTGTGCGTGTGTGTGTGTGTGTTTGCGTGTGTGCGCGTGGGTGCGTGTGTTTTAAATACCTACTATAACCATTAAATTCTTTCATACGATTTTCAAGTAATTTTGTTTCAAAATACGTCGATATCTCATCGTCAGGCGAAATTAATTACAGTAGAAGATTAATTAAAAATATTTCATATATGGTCATACGCAATAACCGTACTTCCGTAGATATACATTTTAGAAGAAAATTATTTTACAATATTGTCTATACTTAAAAAAATTAATAATACAAAAATGATGTGCTTCGATTTTCTACAATAATTTAATAGGAAACATAATTTCAGCCCAACTATGAGTAATATTTTTAAAATTAACAATAAGTTCTGCCAGTAAATTAGCCAAATAATTAACATCTGGACATATTAGAAGTACATTTCACGAAAACAATATACGCAATATATTAATGCACTACCAAATGAAAACTTCCTTCCACAATGATTGTTAATTAAATTAACCATAAGCAAATTAACAATTATTTTATTATAAAATAAAATTGTTGCATTGTGTATATGTCGAATTTAATTTTTCATTAATTTGAAGTATAACAATCGGTTATTGTATAAAGTATATTTATAAAAGCCTGAATAACGATAATTTAAAAAATTCTAAGTGCTTTTAATAAATATATTGCTTAAAAGAAATATTCTGTTATTAAATGCGTACATACTATTGTTCCAAAATGAGAAAAAAAAAAAGAAAGAAAGGGGGCTCTTAAATGAAAACTGTACAAAATTTAACTCGAGATACTTTACAATAATTATAAAACAAAAAATAAAAAGTGTATATTAAGTTCTAGATGAACTTTCAAGAGTTAGTAACAGCAGTAGGAGCAAGTAGCTAGGCCATTGAACAATTCGGAACAAAGACATTATAAGCCCTGAAGAACACTCAAGAATCTTAAACCATCCTCGGCACTTTTCTTGCTTCTCTCACTATGCCACACACACACGCACGCGCGCGCCCGCGCTCTTGCGACGAGCGCAAGCACGCTCAGGTATACATGCAGAGACACAAATTTTTTTCGATATCTTCATTCTCTTCTCATTCATTTCTTCTTCAGGATTCGATTGTTATAAAAAAAAAATCCGTTTAAATTATATTTAACCGATACTCCCGTTAGATTCAGTACAAAAATAGATTAAATGAAAACGTTCAAATGCAATGCAATTCTAATTCGTATGCGATAATTTAGAAGACATTTTGAAATTTAATTAACGTTTAATGCAATTTAGTACAGAAGAAATAAGAAATTGATTGTTTGATGCAAAGTAACAAGTGGATATCTAATAAAATGTACATTTGACTCTTTGATGAGAGCGAGAAATATATGATAATATCCGATAAGGAAGCTCGATAAATTATATAACAGAAACACGTAGATAATTTCTATTGATAATAGCAAATTTAGGTTATTAATTAGAACAGGAAGTATAAATTTCTTTATCCTATTACGAAATAAATATTCGTTACAAAATTGATATCAATAGTTATTAACCTTGCTACATGATATTCTTCCGAAAAGAAAAATAAAATATATATATAACTATGTCTGTGTCCATGTGGGAGTGTGTCTCTGTCTGTATTATATATATATATATATATATATATATATATATATATATATATGTATGTATGCGTGTGTGTGCGCGCGCGCGCGCGTGTGCGGTGATCATTTAATTCATTTGATCATTGTTGTTATTGATTAATTTCTCTCTATAATACTAAGAAAAGCTGTCGAAGCAAATTAATACACTACAAAGTAAATTTATCACTGACGATGATGGATAATAAGAGATATTGAGTTTATTTAATTTTCTCAACGTATTATAAAAGTTCGTGTATAAATTTTTGCAGAATTTTTCCATTTCTTGTAGATACTTTTATCAAGAAAGACAATTACTCTTATCTAAGTACATATTATTCGACTTTTAAAAATTTCAAAAGTATTTGTTCAAGAGATTAATTTTAATGTTGGATATTAATTTTGCAATTAACTACGAGAAATGCATTTGACATAATTAAATTAAACAATACAAATTCAATATATATATTAATTGTTATAAAAGTACATATAACTTTTATTAACAAGTTACACATTGAATTTCATTTTCTCGTGTATAATCCGAGGCAAAATATTGCTATTTCTCGGATAAAACTTTTCACTTTATTAGCCATTTTCCGCGCACACTCGCTCTTCATTCTCTCTTTTGTTTAAGTCTCCATTTTCGCTTTAGCAGCATAAGTGTGTATGGGATATCTTTTTGTGCATTATTGCGGCTTATCCTGTATTATGCCTCTGTTACGTCGACCTTGAAAAGCAGTCATGTATTGGACATAGAATTACCCATGTAGATATGATCCTGCGTGTCTAGATAGTAAACCCATTATTCACATATCTCTCTCATTCTCTTTCTCTCACTCCCCCCCCCCCCCCCCC
>NW_011948428.1:3755239-3802203 GCF_000503995.2 Ceratosolen solmsi marchali
GTTTCTCTTTTCCTCTCTATGCCATCTCTCATTTGTTTCGCTTTTAGAATATTTTAAAAACGGCAGATACAAGCTCTTACGATATCTTTCTTCCATTTTTGTATTATCTCTTATTACTATGATTTTGTTCTCCAATATTTATTAATAATTTCTCTATATTGCATATTTAAATGTGTTCATTATAAAAGGGAAGGAAATTGTCTGCTCACGAAGAAAACAAAGCAAATTTATTCAAGCTGATGATTTTAATTCTGTATAAAAACAATTTATACGAAATTTTTCGTTTTCCATTAGGAAGAACTTTTTCATCAAAATTACCTTCCGAAATGCATATAAAATCTCCATTGCCTTTATTCTATAAATTCTCATCGCGTGCTCAAAAACAATTTTAACGCTGGTAATTATTAAAAATTTGCTCGGTTAACTATAAGCTTTTATCAATGCTAATTAATGAATATGCATAAACCTTAATTCTGAGGTGCCCCGGGACCATTCGTCGTCATCTCCGCACACGGCGCTCGATATTTTCTTTACCATTTTCTTCGAGAGACACGGAGAGGTACGACGAGGGGATGCGCACTCACGCGTCTCCCAGATCGTCGGTGGACGGACAAGAGCGAGAGAGTAGAAATCGCGAAGGTAGGGGCGGAATAGCGAGGACCACCGAACTAGCGATGAAGGGTCGAGATTGACCCAATCTCGCTCCCTCCTAATAGACGAAAAGAGACTCGATAGTTGCACGAAGGACTTATGTCTAATGCAGTTGCGATCCCCTCTTTTTTAGTGCGCTACTACGCTAGGAGGAGATCCAAGTTTCATTGCCGCCTTCGCCATATCCGAAGTCGTCTTGGTTAATCACGTGGAACCATCGCTTCCCTTCGACTACTTCGAGCGTTGCCCGCCCCCTTTTCAAGTACAATCCAGGATTCTCGGATCGATAGGCCGAATGTGAAGTTTGGTGGGTCGGCGATCGTAATCGCCATGTTCTTTCTGTCTTTTTAAAAGAGTATCCAACTCGTCAGCGAGTCCTCTTTGCAAAGACATTGAATAATACTCGACTGGAGGCGGCGATGTTTTTGCGATAGAGGCGTTTGGCAATAAAATATAACGGTATCTATGACTTTTCATCCATTACCACTCGTTATCAAGTTTACGAAGCACCTATAAAAATTAAATTTTAATTCAATATGTGATAATGGATACGAAGTATGGGTGAGCGCATCACGTGTCTAAATTGTTAAGACAACATAGATATTCAAGAGAAATACTTTGCCCCTCAGTGTTGATAAATCGATCAGCTACTCTTATTTCCCGCAATCAATGCTGAAAAGAAATCTTCGCGAAAGAAATTGATATGTTGATCCTTTCTATCTACAGGCGCTTCTCGCTCAATTTCGCCCATCTCTCGAAAAAAGCAGTCCCCAATATACGGGACAAATTTTTATCGCCTTCGGTCTTTCAAAGGCGAGGTGGAGAAGAAAAAAGTCCGGCATGATAAATTCACGTATCGAAAATCATAATATCTAAAAGCTCGGCTGGCGCAAGAAGGGGCCACCATGGTAAGCGATCGGAGACCACTCACACATGTTAATAACCCCGCCGATAGTAGCAAGTATCGGCAATCAATCAGTGCGCGCGCGCGCGCGAGATGCTAATGGCACTTTTGTCGCCAGAGCGCTTGTACGTGTGCGTCGGTGCTCCTCTCACGCCGCAGCTTTTTATTTCGTAAGAAATGGAGAAAGAGAGAGAGAGAGAGAGTGAGTGAGTGAGTGAGTGAGTGAGAGAGAGAGAGAGGGGAGAGCACGGGAAAAAGTTCGCTTTCGCCCTGTCAGTCCGTAGACGGGGACTTCTAGTTTGTTCTTTCACTCGCGCGGTTTTTTATTACCGTCGATAGACAGATGTGGACAAGTTCAAGGCTCATTATGCAACTCGTAGGAGTGATATGGCTAAAAGTAATCGATAGCATGTTTATCTTTGTCCTTTCAAATAAAGTGGCCTAGTCTTTCTTCCTTATCTTCGCTCGCTAACGAACTACAATTTAATGTATTTATAAGTAAAAGGATGTGCTTTGTGAATTATACGGGAAAAATTACGCCAATAGAAATTGCAAATTAATATTGAATTAAAGCTACGATTATCTATCAGCATAAAATTGTTATTCAAATTGTTATGTCAATTTAATAAATAGAAGATGTAGAATGTGCTTTCAATGAGTATTAAAAACAAAAACATAGTGCAACCCCGGAGATGTTAAACAATAAATTTAAATAAATATCAATCATTATACTGTCATGGTCTTAAGATTCTGACGCTTTTATAAAATCAAATAAAAGACAGTTGGCTTTATAGGCTCGACACTAATTACCATTTAATTATTTTTCACTTCTAATGTATTTAGCTAGTAAATTTAATTAAATTCCATGCAAAATATTCAATTCATTTATTTGTCTAGATTATTAAATTATCAATTAATTCGACTCATTCGTCGACAAGATTATTAAGTTATTTACCTAAGCACTACGAACCTTAACTACAACGATAAATATCGATGATCTTTAACTCTCTCTCTCTCTCTCTCACACACACACACACACACACACACACACACACACACACACACGCACACACACTTTGGGCTTATCTTTCATTCTCGAACATCCACGAAAGATACAAAATGTACGAAACGAGCCGCCAAACACTTTTAGACATGACGCTGCTCACTTACGTCCCCTCGAATATATCGACTTTCTACTCGCTCGGAAAATGAAACTGCTACATTGAAGATCCAATTGCAACGATCTTAAGATAAAGAAACGTCAATGAAAATCGACTTACTCATAGAAAAGCATACAATCATGAAATGATATGTGAGTATATCGAATGTTACGAACGTTTCATAATGTAAATCTTACAGAAGGGATGAGAGAATTGGGTTTACGAAAGTTTAGAGCCGCTACACTTATATTTTCGTCTACCTAAAAGCTATGCCAAAAAATTCTATTATACGATGACTGAATACTACGAGACACGAGATGCGTAAAAATATGAATAGAAAATGACGATATAAAGGTTTAAACAAAGCTATGAAAGTTTGAATGTATTTTATTTCTATAAAAGTATTGAAATACATAGATATTGAGGTGACAAAAAGCTCGGCAATAATTTATCAACAATCGCACGCTCTTAACGTGAAAATATTTTTTTAACAAACTCTGGCAAAGTATAGTTACACACCAATGCATCCGACACATTTCTAGTGAGCAATGCAAAGATAGCCAAGACAGTGTATAGGGGGCAACAAGTGAGAAATATGATGCGGAGACCGATAAAGTCTTGGGGAACTGCGAGAGATGATTTCTATTTCGCAAAAAATGAATGGGGAAAAAGAAGGCGAGAAATGAGGTAAATTCGAAAAGAAGAGTGAGAAATGTCCTCTTACCTTGTCTATCAAGCGACAAATGAGGTTTCAAATGAAAGCGCGCGAGCCGCGCATGGAAACTCGTCTCCGCGTGCCAGGCCTTGTGATTCCCGTGAAAAAGGGGCAAAGCCTATTGATGCCCCAGTAAGGACGAATGAATTTCGCCGTTCCAGCCACAATAAGTATTGGAATGTCATAATGGAAAGACATCTGCCGTATATCGGGGCCCTGCGCGTCACGCATTCCCTATATATATATATATATATATATATATATATATATATATACGAGCGCAAAGTACCGCAAACGCTATAACCCATCCTCGTCCCTTTGCGTCTCCTCAGTTCACGCACGCCTACCCAACCAACCAGCTCTCTCGAACCACGACCAACGACATCTCCTTCCATACCAACCATCCCATTATGCGTAGCTTGCACTCGGCGAGGTCACATATTTGTCCATACACTTCGACAATTTTCGACATTTCGATTCCTCTGTTTCAATATACGAAGGACCATTTAAGTGTCGCTGGTCCATCAAATAAAATCGGCAATTTATTAAAGCGTATTTGCACATTCGGCTTGAAGTATAATCGCGGCGTAAGAATTGATTTGTTTTTCAAATGCTCGCACTTCATTATTATCCGCTACATTTCGAGTAATAACATTAGAAATTATAATGACTACTTCGCACAAGTGGCTGGCTATTCACATGCATATTTGTAATTAATTGTGTAATTTTAATGTACGCCTGTTGCTTCTGTAGTCTATAATCAAGTGAAATAATCCAACAATTTCTCCAAATGGTTAATGATACACGCAAATTGTCTGCATTATTTGTTAAAACTAATTGAAAAGAATACATGAAAATGCAACTCCGAGCACAATAATTGCGAGATGCTGGCTTTGTGCCAAGTTTTCAGACAAGTAAGAAGTATTTACAAATTTACATGGAGCTTGGTAATATAAAGAAAACCACGTGATCGAGAAATCTTTGAAAACGACGAACTTTCTAAACATTGAGAAATATATTGATTATAAAATACTATTAAACGATGTCAATGTTGTCTTTGAAATTTTTTCACATTCTCTTGGAATTTTTTAATTTCATGCACGTAACAATGTATCATGATAAAATTGATATGAAAATTATCATGTAATAGGAGACGTTTTCCAGCAACACGAAAGTTCAGGATCATAATTATGCCAAATCTTGCATTACCAAGCAAATATTTTCCAATTAATGAAATAAAATAAAACCAAACGCAAACGAAAGAAGAAAAGAAAATAACCAGCAGTCCAGATGCAGACAAAGTGAAAAGTAAGTAATGCAAAGAATTAAAGTTAGTAAAGTAGGAGAAAAATATTTCGCGAATGCTTTTATACGTATCCAGGAGACAGGGTGTCTGGTCCAAGTCGGTACTTTCATGCAAATATACTGTCTGCTACCTCACGAAATGAAACATCAACTTTCTTCACATTTGCTTTCTTTAGAGGAAAAATATTTTTTAAATATTCTATTCTTTGCTATTTATAATAATCGAAAGTTCCACTTTTATCTTTAAAACGAATGTGTAAAAAGTTGTGGGCAGCTTTCTTTTCCGTTAGTTGCACATACATTTTTTTAACATATATTATTATTAGAAGAAATTGCATAATTGTGCGACTTTTTATGTAAAAATGCTGTCGGTAATACAACGTAATTCTATCATACTTAATTGAATTCACTTATAGCTTTTATAAGATTTTCTTGAAATTATTTTTATTTTAATATCCTTCGTATGTGAAATCCATATTTTTAGAGAGATGAAATGTATATAAGTGTTGTACGAAAACATTCATATGGTAAAATTACAAAGATTTTTGCAACAATACATCATAGTCAATGATTTGCTTAAACAATAATACATTTTCATAATAAGATTTTTATACATGAATAAGTTGAAATTAGAAAAATGGATGATTTATTAAAAAATTATATAAATATGTTAGAGAGGAATATGAGAATTATTTAACCAATAGTATGTAGTGAAGTAATTTTCAATTTCCATTAGGCTTACGGAATATTAAACTTCAATTTAATCCATTAAATACAAATATCTACACACACTGCTGCAAATTTAAATTGCACTGGATAAAATTATAATCAATTTTAATTCTTTAATCGATTAAATTATCAATTATTAATTAAAAAGAGGTGTTTAGCTAATGACAATTATTTGCTAAATATGAGGCTGGCATGTTTGCTAGAAATTATAAAGCAATGAATGGTTTTTATTAGAATGCTTTTATGGAAAATTAATAATCAATATATCTATATTTATAATGTAAGTTTAATTTAAAATAATTTACGAGAGCCTTTATTTTCGGCAAATTATTTGTAATTCTGAAGTCGTATATAATTGCGCAATCAATATATAAATATTACGACTATAATTCTATCTTTAGACAGTTTTACAAAAATTCCTCATGTATTATAGAATTCTTTCTTCTTCTACACTCCATAGTCTTTACATCTTTTATTTCCACTTTCTTCTATCTTCCTTTTTCCGTCGTTTGCTTTCTCTTACCCTTCTCTCCAGGCTTTGGTTCTGGATGGAAATGGAGAGGCTGCCAGAAATAGAGGGACGGTAAACATTGAAGGGTACTAAGATAGGCTCAAGGAAAAGAAATCGTGCGGAAAATTCAGGAAAGCGTGATAGTACGTGGGCATGCTCGCGACTCCATTTTCTTCCCACATCTATCTTGCACGAATTCTTTGAAAACCATCCTTTCACTTCCGTTTTGATAGAACGATGAAGGATGACTTCCACTTTATCCTCTTGCATTGAAAAATGATTCTACTCGATACGTATGTATGCATTAATTCCGCAAGCCAAGCGTTTATTACGCGATCATCATAACAATTATTTATTAAAATTTTTATTCAATTCATTGATTGAATATCAGTATAATCAATACATTACAACGATTCTACAATATAAGGGCTTATATTAGCACACAATCGCCCATTAAGAGAGAAAAAGCCAATTGTTCATTCTCATATGTATGATAAACTTTATCTCTATCACAATTAAGACGTCTGTATCCCGAATGATTAAGAATAACGTGAGGATATATGACGTTTGCATGAAATTGTTTCGAAGGTTCGGAAAAATTATATATCCGACAGCTTAAGACTTATGAATAATGTATACATATAAATAAATAGATACTTGTCAATATAATTAAATAATATAATTATGTTTTACATATATATATATATATGTATATATATCATATTTTTGACGAAATATAATTTTAAACAAATTAATTTTTTATCTAGTTTTCAATGTCTCAATGAAAAACGTATCTACTCACCTACGATATTTGTTGTCAATTTATAGCTTTAATATACTTTCATGCACTTATATTCTTACGAGGATACATAAAATTCCCTGTATAAAATAGAGTGCATTTTAATTTCGCAAGAGAATGTACGGCATAATAAATAAAATATAAGAAAAAAACTCTTTAACTTACAAATGATAAACGCAAAGCGTATAATTAATTATTGGTTTCGCGAAAATTGAGGAAACTGATGGTCGACGATTGAGCCTTAATCAACACGCAGAAAATAAAATGTCAGCGCTATTTCATATTGCATCGTATAGAGGAAAAACTCCCCGCCCGCCCACGACAATCGCGCGTACTATGACTATCTCACTTTTCTTCTTCTTCTTCTTGTTCCGCTTCGTCTTCATCATCATCATCATCATCATCTTCTGCTTCTTCTTCATCTTCTTCTACTGATACGGCTTGGCAATCGATTGGTTAACGACGCAATCTCGTTTAGGGAGAACGTGAACGGCCTTGGAAATATTTCTATGCCGAGTTCCTGTATACGTTTGCAACGAGTTCCTCTTGTACTAAAGACCCTAGTGATACCAATTCCAATCAGACAATTATCGTTAAATCGCGCGTCTTATGTCTTCAGTTCCCATGCAGAAATCGATGTAGTTTAGTTTGCCATTAGTCTGTCTTGTACGACGCCAAAAAAAGCTAATTTTTTTTTCATCTACACGTAATAATATCTAATAACACTAATAATAATAATAATAATAATAATAATAATAATAATAACAACAACGACAACAACAACAACGACAACGACGACAACGACAACGACAACAACAACAACAACAACAACAACAACAACAACAATAATAATAATAATAATAATAATAATAGTAATAATAATAATAATAGTAATAAGACGATTGTAATGAATTGTCTTTGTAGTCATCTTTACCAATTCTAATGTCTCTTTGTCTGAATTAATATCATTTGCTATTAAATCATATTAATGAATATATAGTCACAATTTCTTGCTGCATATTGTCTATGAGCTTATTTAAGGTAATAAAATTTCATATTATAAATATCATAATATTATTAGAGAATTAGAAGTCAAAATGTCTGAAAAGATAGTTTATCCATGACATTATTACAATAACAAAAATGAAAATAATATTAAAAATACATTTCATTTAAAATTTTATAGAGAACTTATTTGTTAAGCTAGTCAGACTTAGATAATAATTAATATAACGTTATAGGACATTCGCCAAGCCGATGAAAAGTTTATGCACATTTTCAATGCAATAATGCAAACCTTTTAAAATGAAATAGAACGCTATAATGACAGTTGAAACATTAAGTTGTAACTGTAGCGTAACTCCAGAGAGTAAGAATAAAAGAATCAAGTTGGTTGGCGCAATGCAGAAAATACAAATTGGCAGAGTATCTCAAAAATATATAAGTACAGGTAAATGCAAAAGTATGTGGAAAAGATAAGTGGAGTATATCTAGTCTTTTGTTGTGAAAAATTCGTCATAGTCGATAGAACGAATGCACTCGTGACGTTTGACTTTCAAATCCAATAAATGGGCTGATCAACCTCATTTTCAACCTCTTTATAACTTCTTTATAACTCACCGTTCTTTTTCTAACACAACTGACCAAAATTTATTTTTACATTAATTTCATATGGTTTTTCGTATCGAACGTTTTCTCCCTAAAGTCACAAACATTTCATGGATTTTTTTTATAAAATATAAAATTTACACATACTTAAACACAAATATAAACATTTACATAATCATCGTTCATTTATGAATAATAGTCATTGACTTATTGTTGTTCGTAATTTCAGAATAAGAAATGCAAGTCCTGCAATTTTCACATAATATTCTAAATAAAAGTTATATTACTATTCAATGATTATAAAGTCTTATTGATGATGAAAACTCGATAGTTAGCGAGTTCGGCCATCCAACTGTTAAGCAATTAATAGATTTATATTATAAATTGAGAGTTTTTATCGCATTTAAAAAATAAGCTATGTTAAAATAATATATACGTCAATAAGAGTTTTTTTTTACTCTACTGATATCATAAAGAACGTTATAACATTTTTTTTTCTAACAAAATTATGCGATCTATAATAACAATTAATAGAATCGAATAAATTATTTATAATTTATGTGTTAATAAATAGAAGCTTTGAAAACAACGTAAAACGATTTTCAAGTAATATTGTTAAAAATGATACTATTACAAAGTAATATTACAATAAATTCGAAGAACGTAACTTTGCATAACATAGTAAGAAAATAAGAGCTAAGCATAATTACTAAAAAACAAATCAAAAAAAAAAAAAAAAAAAAAAAAAAAAAAAAAAAAAAAACAAACTGTTACAACAAAATATGAGTAATCGGAAAGCCGACAAACTATAAAAAAAAAAAGTAACTATGCGTAACTGTACAACTTTTTGTTGTAACGATGAAATTTTTTTTTGTTTTTATTTGTTTTTTCAGGATCAAGAGTTAAGTTTTATCGAACCTATTTTTAAAAGTTTCTTTTCGTTTCAAAATTCATTCTACAACTAAATAACAATAGAGACGTATTTTTCTACATTATTAATAGTAAATCGCCTTTTTTAAATGTCCCCATAAATTCAATTGTAATAAGTATGTTCAATAAATCAATCGTACAATCGTTGATTTATTATTTAGACGAAGTAAGGTCAACTAATTACGGGATGCAGTATTGAATAAGTGATTATTTGATCTTTTTTTTTATCCATTTTTGTATGCTTTTTTTTTTTTTTTTTTTTTTTTTAATGGACTCGTACAAAATTTCTTCAGAATACAGTGAAATTTACTCATTGAAGTATCGATCAATCTTAAGGAGCTTAAGTAAATGAAACTCGCTCCTTTCTTGCACAACACACAGCATGCAGCGCCTATTTGTGCCGCGCAAAAAAAAAAATCCCCCTGAGGTTTTATCACTTGCTGATAAGGAGTGGTCCGTGAAAGATCGTTTCACGCGCACAAGAGAATCTAAAGGCTACCGACAAATAAGATATGCTTTACTATTATCTCTTTTTAACGCTCAGCCAGGATTTTGTCGAACGTTTACATGCGTTACGACTACGCGGGAATAAGCCACATAAGTGGGAGCGAATAAAAACTAAAGTATTCTTGTACATAAAAGCATATTATACTGTATAAAACTTTTTAGAAGTAAAAGAAATGTACAATATATTGCCATATTAATAATACAGGATTAATATGTTCGGTATATAATATGGAATGATGTAACGAATATTTCATACAATTAACTCTCGACAGTTCAGGTTCTTTGACAACTTCAGGTCAAAGTAAAATGTCCTATGTTTATAACTACATGCGTGTATTTGAAAATGAAGAAAGAAAGAAATTATGATAGGTATTCTTGACAGCTACACTTGACTGCACGAAGAAAAAAATTTCCCAACTCATCTAAGTAGGTAAATTATTCTCATGCATATTGAAGCGGAGCAGCATATTGCATGGATATATAAATGTAAAACGGCATAATACAGGCATGAATACAAAATGGCCTATTGCAGCCTCGAAAGCAAAATAACCTAAAGTATATAATGTTAAGATGGCCATAGAGAGGTCTGAGTTAGGCGAATGAAAAGTATATCGACCTCTCGCATCCGAGTTGAGGGTAGAGAGGACGTTTATAACTATAATAGCTTGATGACGTTAAAGAACAAAACAAAACAAAACAAAACAAAAAACAAACAGGAAAAACAAAAACGATGAAAAAGAGAGAAAAGTATAAGCGCGAGGTTTCGATATTGTCAAGGGCTTTTTTTTTCTTTTTTCCGTTATAAGAATTTCATAAGAGTTATGACGCAGCAACGGCAAAAATATTGTTTTACTTATTAATTTTCTCATTCGTAACATTATTGCAGAGAAGAAAGATATTATAAAGATTTAGGGACAAATCAATATTATTGACGATATTATTATCGCTTGTTTGCCTACTTTGTTGAAATAAAAGCCAAAAATAAAATGTAAAAGAGAGAGAGAGAGAGAGAGAGAGAGAGAGAGATTAAGAAAGACAGTATTCGATGTACAGTTACTTTATGAGTATAATTGAACATGGCACGCGTGAAATGTCAAATTAATTACATTATTACAATGTTAAAGTGTGTGACGTAAAATATGCAATTTTTGTGTAGTATGAACATTATGTTTGTTACAACATTTATTGCACATACTTATCTTTCGCTACGATTTTCATTATTCTGAACTTATATAAAACTGTAAGACTAGCTGCAATGTAAAATCTTATTGTGAAAGTTAAGAAAATGATTTAAAGTATGATAAAAATATTAAAAGTTTTTAGCAAGAAAAATAGAAAGAGAAACTTTTTAATTGAAATTTTTGGCTAACTTAAAACTTTTACCTAAAATATGAAGAATTTGAAAATATGGCTTACGCCCAATTTAAGACTTTTCTGTAAATGAACTTCTCTCTCCCCTCCCCCCCCCCTCCCCCTCTCTCTTTGTGTGCTTGAGTGCGCGTATATATGTATCGTATGTTTCAAATATGCATAACGAAAAAAAAAACAAAAAAAAAAAAAACAAAAAAAAGGGTAATGATAATAATGGTACAAAATTGGAATAGTAATGGCTCATTTTTATTTATTATTAAGTATCTATTTTTATAAGAATATAAAAAGAAAGTTAAAACTTTGAAGATATAATTGACAATGGTATATTCATCCGTGCCGTCTAAATTCCAAGTTTAAAATCTATTTGACTTAAAAGAAATTTAAATTACATTTTTATTCGGGAATCAACGGGAATCAGCCAACAATCTTCCCAAATACTTGAATACTTTCTTTGTATCTCAACTTGAAATGTTCTCTTCCACTTAGCTATGTGCCGCTATCGCACGTTTCGCAATTTCGCATAAATTATCATCTCCATATTACATCTTTTCCAACAAGTTGTAATATCATTATATAATAATCTATTTAGAGCTCATATAATTTTACCTATTATAGTTAGATTAAGCGAATGTGCTTGATAAAATAATATAATCGGCTTTGTGCCGTAAAAAAAGCCTTTGTCTAAAATTATCAAATTTCCACATTCAGTTATCACATAAGCTTTTGTTCTTATGACTCTATAGAACATTATTCGAGTATTTTAAGAAAGAGAGGAGCATAGTAAATTGATTTTTAGGTTGTTATGGTAAGGACAAGAGAATGAGGAGAGCCCGTTGTCCTCTTACGAATTCGAGCCCACCTTAGCACACAGACTCGTAGAGCCTGAAAGAAATCGGAAATGAGAAACAGCTAAAGATAGATAAACAGATAGATAATGTACGTGCGTCTGTGTGCGCGTGCACGTACGCGCTTGATGCTGATGTGGTAGGGGCGAATGGCGGGAGGGGTGAGTGAGAGAGAGAGAGAGAGAGAGAGAGAGAGAGAGAATAGTATTTAATAATGTAGAAAGCCAGGCCAGACTACGGGTACACATCAGGTTTAGTACACATGGCTTTTGGGATGTCTTCAATATCTGAGTGACAGCGCTCGTGGCAGTTGTAGAGCACAGCCATTGTCTACACATAAACACACTACATTATTAGAACTGCATTACTACCTGTTCCTCGTATTATCCTAAAAATCGGATTAAGGGATAAAGATAAACTTTTCTAGCGCGTGCCGTGGAAGTTCTGATAACGAAGCGACAGTGGAATAGTAATTTATTTCGAAATGCTTCTTTCATATTAAATTGCTCGCTGATATTTTTAATTGGCATAGATTTTGCTATTAACAACAATAAATTGTTCATTGCGAATATCATTCGATTTGATTATATTAAAGCGAAATAGTTCGTTGTTTGACTTGCTTGATTCTGATAAAGTGTTTCACTTATTAATTCTTAAATCATAATCTGCATAAGTTGGACGACGTAGGTTATATATACAATAATAAATAAGTTTTTTTTTTTTTTAGTAAAGTCTTTTATTTAACGAAAATAATGAAAACTCCTTATGGGAATCCTGTTTATTCGAGTAGAATTATTTTATTAAAAAAAATTATCGTACCCTATGCATTAATTATCCACATGGAATTCTCATTTCAAGTATTATAGTTGAAATTTATATAATCAAAATTTTAAATAGAGTTTTCCTTTTTATTTATATAAAAATTGAATTCTCGCGAGATAAGGTAATTTGCATGTAGTTTACGCATAATGCGTGCGGGACATCCTATAATATCTATCATATTACAAATGAATTTTAATAATAATTATTACCAAGTGTATACTAATGTTCGTTATAAACATTAGTAATAATTATTGATATAATCTTAGGGGTATTTATTTATAGCTAATTAATCAAAATATATATTTAAGCTTCTTTAATGTGCATAACCCCCATACTAATGGAGAAAAAAATTTGAGGGATACTATAATGTAAACTTAATACAGTCGATGATTTTGTATTGTAAAATTTTCGGCGAAATCCCGTTACCGCTTAGATGTATATGTTAAATTACGTTTGCCAAAGGAAAATTTCATTTTCTCGAGTTGAATATGATACAGGAATATTTGGGATTATATTCGAATTCATCCCAAATGTATTAGGAGTATTTATTCGTCGATACTTTTGATTAATTTCGAATGAATGCGATATCCATCTTGTAGACAATATGTTTATCTACTCTATTCAATTGGTTTTAATAGTTTTGTTATTATCACTTACAGTTAGCAAATAATTTGCATACGAGGAACTAACTGCGTATAAATCGATTAAAATCACAATCCTCTCCAATAAATGCTCATTACAATGCAATAAAATGTTGTGCGAAAAGTTTATTTATATATATATATATATATATATATATATATATATGTGTATATTGATAAGAAAGAATACTATTATAAAAAAAATAAAAAAATGATCGAAACTCGATTATTTAATATGGTGATTCGCGAGCGATGATGCGCGAATAATTACAAATAATAGTTGATTATAAACGCACCCGAAAATTTACATTAACAATATTAATTTGAATTTGTCAATTAAACCGTGTTACATAGAAAAATTGCTAAAGAAATAAATACTTATCGCAATGATAAAATTGCATATAGAAAAGAAGAGAAAAAGTTGGTAAAAAAAGAATCAAGTCGTCGTCATAAGAATAGTTGAATAATCATAATTAATGGCAGATGTGACGAATAATAATAATAATGTTATGAGCATAATAAAAACACGGAGCGGAATTCTATGCATACCGCGTGATATGATAAAACGGAATCTCGGTGTTTAGCGATTTAGAAGTGGCTCGTACCTTCGTTGAAAACGTCGCGTTAAATTAATTCCGTTTGAGAATACACTGATTCCTAAAACTGGCGATACCAAGGCGCGAGATGATTTGCAGCTGGATATGAAATAGAGAGAGAGAGAGAGAGAGAGAGAGATAGAGAATAGAGAGAGAGAGAGAGAATAGAGAGAGAGAGAGAGAGAGAATAGAGAGAGAGAGAGAATAGAGAGAGAGAGAGAGAGAGAGAAAATAGAGAGAGAGAGAGAATAGAGAGGATAGATTGAATAGTGAGAGGAGGTACACAATTCACACGAGTCAGAGGCTCCTCGCGCCATGTATGACGGCTGGGGGTACGAGGCATGAATTCACAAAGGGGAGAAAGGAGGAACATGCAGAAGGACTAGTGGGGGATGTCTGCTGCAAACAATTCCAATTAACTTGCTGAAATTGAAATAGGACTCGTCCGTCAGTCCGTCGCGAGTCGACGCCAGTGATGTTGCTCACAGCATTGCTATAGAATCTGACGACAAGTTTCGACTTTCTCTTGCGATACATAATAATGACAAGGCCGATCGTCACTATCTCGATACAGTATTACTGTTTTTAGTCCCGACGCCTTTAATTATAATTCAAAATATTCGTCCTGACGAATTTCCAAGTGAGTTTGCACATTTCCCTATTCTTTCCTGTTTTTTTTTTTTTTTTTTTTTTTTTTTTTTTTTTTTCTTTCTTTTATCCTCCTCCTCCTACTCCTCCTCCTCCTACTTCTCTTTATTCTTCTTCTTCGTCTTCTGAGTTTTCTTCTTCAATTTCCTGTATTCCCGTTAATATTGCTAGATTGGAGAAGGCCAGATTTTTCTTTTTGTTTTTTTTTTTGTTTTTTTGCTTTTTTTTCGTTCCTATTGGATTATCTGCAATACTTATTTAATATAGATTTACGTAAATTTAATATGAGACGTAGCATATTACCATTCATCTTGATTTTATTTATTTTATTTATTTTATTTTATTAATTTCCAAGCCACCACACATATCGCTTTCGAATTTTCAATATTTATAAAACGAATAATATTCTTTTTAGCATTATATTCTATGCTGTTTTCAATTTTTTTAGTTTTTTTTTTTTTTTTTTTTTTTGTTGGTACAATTATTTATGCAGTGACAGGAGGATCCCTGGAATCGTTTATTAAACATAAATGGACCTTATATTAATTATACAAAATCATTTCCCTGAATTAAAAGAAAAAAGAAAAAAAGAACAAGAACAACAGCAAGAGCGACAACAACAACAAAAAAAAAAAAAAAAAAAAAAAAAAAAAAAAACAACAACAACAACAACAACATACCGTTAGTTTTATATTTATATAAAAAATGAAATAATGTATAAATAGAATGGCAATTCTGAAAATCGATAATATTATTAAAAATCCTTTCTTGTACTTATATAATAAGTACAATAAGCTATGACGTTCATTGGGTTTACGTATATGATATCATTGCACGGCAAAAATAATAGTTTCGCGCAACTATTGTGATTGAGAATATGTTTTGGAATATTAAAATTGTATAAAATTTATTTTCTACAATTTCTTATACCTTTATTTGTCTTGCTAAAACCAATTCTATTCAACGTTTTTCTTTCTACTTTTTCATTTGCATCTATTTTGCATCCACTTTATACGATTTTTATTTCAATTGCCGTTAACGTAATTATCTATATAAATATTTTGTATTAAATAGATGTAAAGCCTTATAAGTAATTCACTGGCAAATATAATTTCAATTCCATTTTCGTTCGCCCAGTAAAAATGTCGTTGCAGTTCGGCATTCATTTTAATAGATTTGCAAAGCTGTAGAAACTGCTGAGAATTAAGCAAAAGTAACAGTGTGCGAAAATTATATGAGTTTTTTACTTTTTCACATAATAAAATGTGCAGTTTTTCACGCGGAATAATAATTAAAATTTGATGGATCATTTCTGATAATCCGCCGCTTTTTATTTTCTCCTCGGTATTGTTACATTCGGGTAGTGAGCTTGCAAATTGCTCGAATTTCTCCACCAAATGATCAACCTTAAGTTCAAGTTCATTCAAAATGAATATAAAAAGTTGAAAATGCGGTATTTTTTTTAGGGCATTCCAAATAAATTTTCTATGGTCTTTGAAAAAGGTGATTGTATTATCGATTTGCTTGTCAAATTTAATGTACTTTCCAACAATAAAACGTATATCGTCCCAAGGGAAAATATCAAAAATATCTTTGAGATCTTGCTCAAGGGAATTTTTGTGTTCCTTTTCCATATGCCTGTGTTGAATTTTCCATATTGCGCTTAAAAGCGGTGATCGAAGCCCGCGAGAAAAGAAACCCGTGAAGACGAAGGAAAAGGCGACGACTGCAGCTAAAACGATTGATATCCGATTCATGTCCTCCTGTTCAATATCGTCCTTCGAGAAATTTGAGAAGTAACTGCGAGAAAAGTGGGAAAGACGGTTGGAATTTCCCAAGTACTACTGGATATCGAGATATCAAAATATCGAATAAAAACATATATACGTATAGTAGTGAAAGAGACTGAGAGAGAAAAGGAAATAAAGGAGGAAAATAAAACGTATAAGAGGCAGACAGTAAGTACGGGAAGAGGGGGAATGAAGTGCGATAGAGAGAGAGAGAGAGAGCGAGAGAGAGAGAGAGAGAGAGAGAGAGAGAATTTGCAGGAGGCTGCAGAATGAGGTAGAGAGATAGACAGACAGAGATTCAGAGAGACAAAGAGTCATAGAGCCAGAGGGAGAGAGAGAAACATAACAGGAATAGGAGAAAAGTAGGGGAGAAACAAGGCATGCTAAATCAAAGAATCTTTTACCTGTTTTCATGTGAATTACGTTTCAACAAAGTGGGAAACTCGACAGACTTAGATGTAAGAAATGTTGAAAGTGACTTTTTTTATAATTCATTTTTCAGTCAAAAAATAATGAAACTCTTGAAGAATTGAAAAAAAAATTTCCTTCTAATTATGATTTTGACAGATATAAGGGTTACATTTCATAGCATGAAGTTAGGAAATTAAAAATTATTTTCGTAAAAGAAATAAATATTTATTTTTTATAACATTAAATATAAAAGTTTCATTTTTCATGTGATGTTTCTAAACGTTTCCTTTGCATATCATCATAATCATCTCATAATCACTGAGTACATAAAAATCCGTTTATATCTAAAATAAAAAAAAAACGATTTTTATTGCATATAAAATTTATAATACACATTGATTCATAAAAATTTATATAATTCTTTACGTATATATCAATACATTAATAGTATATACATATTTATATATATATATATATATATATATATATATATATATATAGATACACACTATTGTTAATAACATTACTAATAACATTATTTGTAATTCACGGCAATCGTTGGAAATAATAAAAAAAATTTATTCCAAGTATTAAGCAAAATTAAGAAAATAAATACTTACGAAATGCCGATTAGAAGGTCGATCTGGAAATTTGATTCCAGTAAGAGCATTAATAATTTTAATTACTTCATTCCAATCGACACCCAGTGCCTCAAGTTTCCTTAATAACAGATTAAATCCTTTGTGTTTATTTAACACATTAACAGCGTCTTGAAGTTCGTGCTTATTCAGACGATCAATAAAAGTTTTAAATTTACTAGACGTCCTAAGTTTTTCATCAAACAGATTCTGTAATTCGTCAACTGGTATTTGTGATTTAATATCCTGTATGAAACCAGGAATACCACCTGTTACTTTCATATAGGTGTTTCGAGATGGCAAAGTCTTGTTTAAACCCAATATTCCATTGAACTCATTTATCCACGAATAAATGTTAATTGAATATTTATCCAGATATATAAAAACTGATCGTATTTCAGGAAGATCTTCGATATCCGATAAAATATTTTTAAATTCATCGTTCAGCATATATTTAACAACTTTACCAAAATCCTGGTCTTCGAAGAAATAGGTAACAACGACATCGATAATATTATCTAAAGACACTTTTGACCAAATTTGATAAAGTATGTCAATGACCTCTTCGTCCTTAAAGATTAACTGTGATGGAAACTTAAGTCCTAAAACGGACGACAGAAAGTCAAAAATAGCCTGCACATCTACACCTTTTGCCTCCGCTCGTTTCAGCAAATGTTGCATCTCCTTGTGCCCCATTAATTTGTCGACGAAACCTTGAAACTCCGCGGATCTCAGCCGTTTGATTAACTCCGCGAAATTCTCCGAACTCGTCAACTTTTCCCTGTACAATTCTTCAAGTTCGTGCACGGGAAGGAGAGCTTTCACGTCCTTAATAAACCCTGGCAATCCACCACTGATTCTGTTTAACATGAAACGCGATGGCGGAGAGATTTTGTCGATGCCCAATACGTCGTTAATCTTATTGACGAATCCGTAAGCATTGAGTCCTGATTCTTGCAAAAAACGAAGAAGATGCGAGATCTCGCTCATACCTTCGACATCTCTTAAAAGAGCTTTAAAGTCATTTGACGTCACGTAATCCAACGCGTCGCCGAAATCCTCATCCTCGGACAGATATTCGTAGAATAATGTGACCAATTGCTCCTTAGGTACGAGTCGCTGAAAATCGTGTAAGTCGTCCTTGAGGCTTCTCGTCATGAACTCGACTGTTCTTGGTGGAAACTTAAGTCCTAAAACGGACGACAGAAAGTCAAAAATAGCCTGCACATCTACACCTTTTGCCTCCGCTCGTTTCAGCAAATGTTGCATCTCCTTGTGCCCCATTAATTTGTCGACGAAACCTTGAAACTCCGCGGATCTCAGCCGTTTGATTAACTCCGCGAAATTCTCCGAACTCGTCAACTTTTCCCTGTACAATTCTTCAAGTTCGTGCACGGGAAGGAGAGCTTTCACGTCCTTAATAAACCCTGGCAATCCACCACTGATTCTGTTTAACATGAAACGCGATGGCGGAGAGATTTTGTCGATGCCCAATACGTCGTTAATCTTATTGACGAATCCGTAAGCATTGAGTCCTGATTCTTGCAAAAAACGAAGAAGATGCGAGATCTCGCTCATACCTTCGACATCTCTTAAAAGAGCTTTAAAGTCATTTGACGTCACGTAATCCAACGCGTCGCCGAAATCCTCATCCTCGGACAGATATTCGTAGAATAATGTGACCAATTGCTCCTTAGGTACGAGTCGCTGAAAATCGTGTAAGTCGTCCTTGAGGCTTCTCGTCATGAACTCGACTGTTCTTGGTGGTAAATTCCATAGCGAAACTTTGGGATTTATTTCATTGAAATTATATACATTGATATCACTAGACTCTGCCGATATTTCTTCATTATCTATATAACGGCGTCGATCACCTAATGTTAGGCTATTGATTTGTATTGTGCTGTATAGCGTAAGTATAATGAAAATTGCTAATGGTGGCTTCATTTTCTGAAATTAATATACGTTGAAGATTATATTACTTTTCTAAACATCACCTTTCGCTAACTCCATCCACTTAAAGCAATTAAGTATTTTTTAATACTTACCGCGCGGCTATCATGAAGCAACTACTTATTGATCGACCAATCAACGTTTTATATACGAATTTCAACGAAGCTTAGATAGTAAAGATCGATAGGTAGTTTGTTGCCATTTGATTAATAACCGATAAGATTAAAGTTTTAGGTGAGTATTTTGTGATTATGTGATTGGCTGAACTTTCTAGTAATAAAAATTTTATTTTTTCACTTATAATATTATTATAATATTTTATTTTTACTTTTATTTGCCACTTTAATGCTTTTTTTTAATAATCATTACCAATCATTAAGACATTGAAATATTTTACATTTTAATATTTTCAATGTTTTCGGTATTTACAAGGTAGCAATATTTGTATATAAAATAGTAAAGTGTCATTTACTCTTTCATTTATTTTCCTTTAACAAAATAATCTATATTTTCTAAAAGTTAGAAATGTCAAATGTCAATGATGTTTTAGTATGAATTTTTATAATGTATAATGTATAATTAATTTCGTTTTATTATTCAAAGTCACGAATTCAATTAGGAATTTGTTGATTGTTACAGTCCGTGGAATATATTTCGCATTAAAATTTTTATATAAATGCACAAATATTTACATATTTAATCAATTATTTTTAACGTTTGTACATCTGAAAATTGTTAATGTAGTTTGTTATTATTATATAAGATACTTTGGTCGTTAATGTGATTAAACAGTATGATAAATCTATAAATTAGAAGCAGTTCGTTAGTATTTATAAGATAAGATCTCTTAAGAGTGTAGAATTATGTTTGAAGTTACTGTATTAACATTGATTTAGATTCTCTTGGCGTGATTACTTTTTCTCATAAATAAATACGAAAACTTTTATAAAACTTAATAAGCAATTTTATTTCATAATTTTTCTAATAATTGTATTACCACATTTATGCTCAACCATTAAAGCCTTTTAATTAAAGTCCTAATTTTCATTTTGTTATGTTGTGTTAGACGGAGTGCGAAAATACGTTGGAGCCTATAGTGAAAGCTCGCAAACCAAATTATTCAATGCTAATTTCGATAAACCATATTTTACCAACAAAATTATCCGCCTCGATGGGTATACGCGCGAGGTTTGTCCAAATTTATGAAATGAAACAGATTCACTAATGGCACTTGCCCACAAGATGTCTAGGTTAAACACCGTCGTATTAACACAAACGATCACGCTCCTCTAAAAGTCCTTTCTCTAAAAGCATCTTTCTTTATCCACAGTCTGTTTACCTAAGATTAATAAGCGCCCTCTCCGACTATACGCGACAACTTAAAAACAGATGGATCCACTAGAATTTCCGAGGATGTAACAGAGCGATGAGATGAAGTTGGTTTTTTGATTCTTCTCGCGCTTCGTTACTCGCAAGTGCGCGAGCTCCTTGGAAGTTTGGACGGGCAATTGAAGGAGCCCCAGGAAGCAAAGAGCACCGTGTGTTGGGAATGGCCTCGCCGGGCCTGGAATGACGGTGGCGCTCGATAAATACGCAGAGGCGATGTTCGAGCAGGTGGTGTGCCAACTTTCAAAAGGAAAGTATAAAAGGGGCTGTAGAACGCCGTTATATCCCACTTGTTCTGCTCTGTCTTTTTCGATATTCCGCCTGCTGGGTCGCCGAGTCGGCCAGACCCTTGGGGATAACTAATTAAAATTGTTACAATTTAATAAGTTCCGTAATGCCAGGGATGCGCCCCGGCAATAATGGCCGACTCGATGGCTTATACCTTTGACTGCTACGGAAGCATAACAGGTAAGTCGACGGATGATATTACGAGGCTGGGGAAGCGCAGGATGTCGCGAAAAATGATACTTACGGCACAACACAATCCTCCTCTCATTTCCATCTATTTCCGCCTTTCCCTTTTTCGGCTTCGAGCTGCCCTCCTCACCCTTTCTTTAGACAAAGAGCGGCAACTAACCGCTTCCTCCGACAACTTTTCCACTCAGTATGGAATACACCTCGTGAGAATCGAAGCTCCGGTGGCTGCTGCTCGTTCACAAAAGATTTAACGTAATTTCACGGTGTCGTTGCCGTCTCCTCCATCGAAAAGGAGCCGCTTTTCTACCTTCTCTTTCATGGAAGACATGGCGCGTAATATGAATTCTAAATGATATTACGTCACTTGTTCCATCGCCTCGCTATTCGTCTCCTTTGTGTTCTCTCTTCTCTTCGTTCTCGTCGCTTCTTCCGCCCTGTCGCTAAAAGAAAGGAGAGGTGGGACGGGGCAGGGCAGCACGGGGCGGGAAAAACTAACACGAAGATTAAACTGTCTTCAATGTAGAATGGCAATTTTAATTCGAGAAAATATTGTATTTATTCGGGACGATGCTAGGCCCACTAAATTACTTAAATCTTATAAAAACATTGAGCTCAATGCAGAATTGTATATATATCGCCATTTTTTAGTTAAAAGATCATAATGTTCGCTTCGGGTGTCTGACGATCTTTAATGTCTTTAGTGCGATCCCTGGTAAATGTCACTTCAACAGTGTTGAAATAAAGACTATTATTATATGGATAATGAGCATAAGCCAAACCAATTAAATGACTATTGTATCAACAAAAATTATATAAAACAAAAATGATAATTTTTAGTTTGCTTTTCTTTCTCATGAAATTACTACGCACACGCTCATCCACGCTATATACTAATATTAACATATATATATATATATATATATATATATATATATATACCTAAATAATTCAAATCTATCAAATTTCTTTAAATCATTTTTATTTTATATTTTATCTATTCAATGGGATTAAAATCTCTTCTATAATTCTTAAGTGCAATATCATAATTTGAACTTGTTTTTAATCATTGAATAAACAAGTTATTTTTCTCAGTAATAAATCATTAGTAGATTATACAAGAATAATCAAATGCTTAAACGAAATTGAAACAAATACTCGAATGCTACATTAAATAATAAAAGTATATTCTTTATGCTTTGAGTGGCGATTATCAGTGATAACGTCTTATTTTTACTTTCTTCTTTAAAAACAAAAAAAAAAAAAAACAAAAAAAAAAAATAAAATAAAAAAAATGGAAAATCTTATATCTCGTACTTGAGCTTTGAGCGCTTATCAATAGCTATACTGCCGACTTATATATATCATAACTCGTATGCCATGTTGCGCTGATAAATATCAATAATTAAATCAAAGGACCTTAACGGTTCATTCAACAATTACAATGCTCTCGTTATTAATGGCATTTCGAAGGAAGAGCTTAATTAAGGCTGGTAACTTAGTGCTAATGTTTATTATTTTCGATCTTGACAAAAAAAAATATTAAAAAAAAAATAATAATAATATTACTAATAATAATAATAATAATAATAATAATAATAATAATAATAATAATACGACTTGTAGAACTTATAATCACTGTGGAGGGATCGTAAGCAATGATGGGATAGGATTCTTTCGACTGAAAAGACAGCACTTGGTCGTTGTCGGACAAACTTTTCCTGATATTACAGAAGCAGCACATGCGAGTAACGACGCAATGCCCCTTCATCCGTCTCTCTCTCTCTCTCTCTCTCTCTCTCTCTCTCTCTCTCTCTCTCTCTTTCTCTCTTCGCAAATGTTTAAATATCCCCGTACCGAAGATACTAAACAACGAAATAATGAAATTTTAAGAAAATATACGAAATTAAAAAGAACAAGAACGAGAGGTAATTAATTGAATCGAGAATATGTTGTTTTTTTTTTAAGATAGAATGAAATTAATTCCTAAGTTTTTCTTTCAAAACTAGAATATTGAAAAGTTCCACTGAATAACCAATTAGCTCAACATTTTTATACAAATTTTCTAAAATATCTTATCACTGTCTTTTAAAAAAAAAAAAGTGTGTGCCAATAAACAAGAGTAGACGATAAACTCGTGCAACTGAATGTCTTAATTTGGTTTTAACGGAAATATCAAAAGTCAAGTTTCAATTTGCTCAGCACTGATAGAACGATGGATTTAAAAAATGTCACCTGAAATTTCATCCAACACTAATATTATATAATTATAAAAGTTTTCAGTACACACCAACAATCGTTTAAATATAATTAATATTCGATAATTTAGCTGATTATAATCGGATACTCAAAATCTATCGTCATTCGTTGCAATTATGCACGGAATATTATTATTAGCGAAACAGTATTTTCAATTATCCAGATTACATATAAAAAAGCAACTATGGTTTATCCAAGTCACGATCATACCATAAATATAATAGATAAGAGTAAATTTGCATTGGGTATATTTAAGATTTAATGATATTGCAAATTTTAATATGATATAATTTTAATTATAATTTATTTTTAGATTATTAATATCGATTAAAAAACAACAATGTTTAAACATATTTTTTCACGGCCATGGACTTTGTGAAAAGCAAAATCAAATCATCAAATTTTTAATTATGGTGGATTAATCTTTTACAAATTCATTAGTATCGATAAGTCGATGCTTTAATAAAACATCATTAGTGTTTAAATATTTATTCGTTACGAATTGTATCGTATGAGCTGAATTTAGAAGAAAAAATATATAATTCAGAGGCTGAAGCTATACAGTACTGATAAGCCGGACAATTTATTATTATGTTTATCGCAATCGGAATGTGATTGATTATTTAATACAATTATCGCTTTACATAGGTGTACGAAATATCATAAAAATGTGTACAGCTTCTTCGAAATATATATGAAATCAATTTTGTAGAAATTTATTTATCATTAAGTACACAGGCATTATTGGAAATGATTGATAAATTTAAAGAAAATCACAAATTAAAAATATGAAAAATAAGTGTGATATATATTTTTTTTTTAAATACTATTCAATCTATGCTAATCAAAATACATTTAATACTCTATATTTTCAAAAAATATTATGTATGAATCGCTGTAATTAATAACAATTTGACGTATTTCGAGAAATGGATAAAAAAAAAAAAAAAAAAAAAAAAAAAAAAAAAAAACTTAAATCTATACCATTTAAAAATACTATGTAAAATAAATTTTTCAAACCCGTTGATGGATGATGTGTTTCATGGTAGGTACAAGTAAAGTAATTGAGTTATGTAAAATGGTGAGTGAAACTGGTTTTCAGCGTAAACGATTGCTTAATCATATAAAAATTAAATGTCACAATTTTAATCCAATACATATAATATTAGTTAAAAAAAATTATTAAACTTGATTATTAGTATTGAAAAAAGTTTGAATAATGTAAAATGCATTGTATAAAATCATAAATGTAATGAAAAAATAGTTTTCGATCATTTTCAAACAACTTAGATTTATTTTACGAAGGTATTGTCACTGAAATTCAATCGCACTGTACTTTTATTTACTTACTCCTACATTTCTTTAGCCAATTAAGCGCCAAAAAAGGAATTAAGGTCGAAAAAGAAGATAAAGATGCTCATTCTCTCATGTTATAAGTTTGTTGGTATAAGAAAACTTTTTCTTTTTTTATCAGAACTGTATACATATACACACACACAGAGACGCGCACGCGCGTCCCTCTCGAGTTTGCTGTCCCACTTAGATCGTTTGCTCTCAAGCAAAACTCGCGTCCCTCGTGTATGAGGTTTCATTCGGCAAAGAAAAAATAAGGAACGGATAAAAAAGACGGAAATAAAGAAATAGAAATGTACAAAGAAGATTAGAAAAATAGTAAAAGTAGGAGAGAAGTCTGAAAAACGAAAAATAAAAAAGGGGAAAAAAGGAAAAAAGAGCAGAAGAGAGAGAGGGAGAGAGAGACAGTGATGGGAGGGGAGGGGAAGGAGAGAAATGTAATGTAAAAGAAGAAGGATGGCCTGTAACAAATCCTGCGCGAGTAATCGAGGTCGCACCATTGCTAGGTTTTACTTCCGAACACTTAACTCTATTGCGATTGGATTCCGTTGGATGCTGCTCTTCTCTTTCTCCCATTCCATTCTCCTTTCAATGGCCCTTAAGCCCGACGTCCTCATCGACTTTCTTACTGGGTACGGAAACCTTATTACACGAAGCACGATAAAACACTCGTGAGAAAAACGCAAAAAATTTATTCTCTACCTAAACGTGTGCCAGCTATACTTTCATTTTATTACAATGCTTTCTAATTTTATTATTTAATATCTGATAAGCTCTAGAATTAATATTTTCTATTCACGAGCAATATGCCACTTAAAATATATACCTTATAATCCAAAAATATACTTAGCTATAAATTGATAATTTTAGAGTAAAAATTGCCTACGAATTGACAGATACAATTATAATTCACCTGTTTATGATATCGTTGACCATATGTCCTAAGTGACTACATATAAAATATTTTATAATGTACAAAAATAAATGAACTATAAGTATATTCCTCCTCAAATTATATATATTCTATTCGCATTCAAATAACAAAAAATTATTTTCACATTATAATTGACAAAGCAACAATATTGATTATATTAGTTTTATTGTCACGATTTTCTCATAATTTGAATTATTTAATCTTTACACTAATATCCCAATAAACGCATTGATAAATTTTAAAAGTCATTTAGATTATTCGTTGCGATAATAGTTATTATAATTCGTATACACTTATTAATTTAAGATAATAAATGAATTCCAAAGAAGCCTGATATCTTCAATATCGTGAAAATAAGTTTTCCCTAAGCTAACCTATACAACTCCCAAAGTTACATAACCTTGTTATGATTTCATTAAAGTCGGTGTACCTGTCAGATATTTTCAATTAATGTATTTATGGCTGAACTACTTTGACCTATATTAGTGCAATTATCAACATTATCAGTATATAATTTAATTTTGTTGTGAAACAAATGTCGAGAGACCTCCATGGAATTCTAAAATATATTTCAGAGTCGCGTTATATAGCAGCTATAATTGAACTACCGAATAACGAATACATATACTTTTATATATACATATATATATATATATATATATATATATATATAATGTCGTTGATTAATATTTTATTTTTTCCCAATTGGCTTATTTATCTATTCTTAAACATTTAATTCCTCGTTATATAAATGTCCAAGACACAATGTCGAAAAATTAACTTATTCTTTTCAATAACTTATTTAGCTTAAGAACGTAATTAAATTTACCCAATCGCTTTCAATCACTTTCTTAACGATATACTGTGCAATAAGTAAAATTTACTTAAAAATAATGGCCGTAATAATTTGAGGATAAAATTAGGAAATGTGCTCAACTAATTTATAACGGCTGATTATCATAGTTATATAAAACATTATTTGAAAGACGTAATGAATGGAAATTGAAAATAATTATCATTATCAATATTGAATATATATTATTTAAAGACAATTTTAATACATGAAAAATTTGCTAGAAAATACCTAGAAATTTTATCTCGTCAAATATCTGAGAAAATATCAAGATAAAAGCGCCTATATATTATAACCAACGTTATCGTCAATTGTATAAATAAAAAAAAAATTTCTCTACCTATAATCATGAACGAATAATAATGTTTCTTTAATTTAAATGTACGTATTGAAATAATTTATGAAAAACAAAAATATATATAAATATTGCAACACGTAATATCTGCTTTTAATTAAATTCTTATATTACATGAATGTTTAACAATACTAGATAAATATAATGTTAAAAAAAAAGAAGATTTTAGTCACTGTGTTTTAATGTACGATTTATTTCGTTTTAATACTAATTTAATTAAATTAATAATAATTTTACACACAGTTTTTTTAATAATTAATTACTTCTTCTTTATGTTATAATACATTTTATATTTTGTAATTATTAATATTATTAATATACGGTTTATAAGAATTAGTTATTATATTTTAATTTTGAAATGTTTTTATTTTACGAGGAAAATGTATAATTGATATAAATAAATAATTAATAGATATACAAATCATCGTTATTGAATATAAAATTAATAATAATTTAGATTATTATGACGGAAAATATGAATTTTTACATTTTTATAATGCGATAGCTTTGGTACAAAAGACTTTTTTTTATCTCAAATATTCGTAATTTTTCGTTTCAAAACTAACAATTTTCATGGATCCTTGTTTCCATTGTTTGTGTGCTACAAATTTATGTCTTTATTTCATAAAGTAAGAGGTGGAAAATATTTTAATTATGTATGGTTATTGTTTGAAATAGCGAAAATTAAAAGTACTACTCCCATCGTTGCAAATAACTAATAAATTTTTCAATTTTACATATGGACTAATTACAAACACAGTTACATTATTACATTTTTTATTCTATTGTAATAATAGGATAACTGTACAATATTGCTGATCTATCTATCCTTTCAACTGCAATAGATAAAGAAAAAAAATTATGGTAAAAATTATAGAAAATCGAAAAGTAAGCAGAAGTATTTTCTAACAGCAAATAATTACATATAATTTAATATTAATATTAACAATTTGATTAATTAGTTTTTTTTTTAATTATTTCAACAAGTTATTTATTTCACTTTTGTTTATTATTCTTCGAGAATAGGCAATTTTTTCATATTATTAACTTAATTGATGACGCGAAACTCATAACTTTTCTCTTTGAAACTGATATCTGTAGATTGAGTTCATTTCCCATTTTTAATTACGAGTCCACTCCGTTCCTTCATATAAAGAAAAAACAAAACTTTTGGATTTTTACATAATTAGTATTCGACAATACAGTAGTTTATAAAAATGTTATTATTGACAAAGTTCGGTATATAACAAATTAATGACTGTGTATTATTTGTAAATAGTATCATCACATTTATTAAATAATACATTTTATAACCTAAATTTAGATTAGAAACTATTAGAGAATTATTGTTGTCGGAGAATGTTGTGTCATTGTATAGTTGACAAAATTTCCTTGTCTCTGCTTTCAACACAACCTAATCTAATTACAATAAAAAATTTCGAATTCTTTTTACTCCTATTTGATGATTGCAAGAATCCTGAGTCCGAACATGCTCGCGCGTTCTACCTGTACTTACACGGTACTTATAATGTAAATATTATCCAGTTTGTCTAATAAATACTTGACACCAAAACATTGATTGATTTATCTATTAATAAGAAAGACGTCGAAACATAGTTGAAATGAATTTAAAATTTCATTTGTAATATCAATCAATTGTAAGAGGCACTCACACTCACACGGACTTTGCACAGCATTATTTATCATAATGAATTCTTATAAATTGTCAAACGAGCCCAATCAATCGGCATTTCATGAGTGACATCGGGTGAGCGAAAGTCAAGTAAGTGTTGCCGAAAGCAATTTAAGAAAAGAGACATCTTACCAATCGTTACGCCTCTCAAGTATTCGAGGTGAAGTTGTATGTAAGCGATACACGGGAGCATATGAGACGCAGCCATTGTTAAATTTGCACTCATAGAAATTATGAAAATTGAATGTCTATATGACATTCGATTCTACGTACACGCGCGTATAATTAATTATAGCACCTCGTAGTAGAAAGGCTTAGCTTGTTTCGAAATTAGAATGGTTGAGTGGAGTATAATCGATTAAGAACGATAATCTGCGGGTATTGAATATGCGATTAATAAGCGTAGGAAAGGATCGTCGTAAAGAATGGTATTTCGTAAGAATTTATGTTGAAACTTGATAAATAAATCATTGGTCTTGTTAATTTCGGAAGGTTCACTTGCAATTAGCAAAAAAAGAAAAAAGGGAAAAAATTTCAAAAGTCGAGCTTTTGAATTTGAATTTGAAATTTGAATTTGAAATTTGAACAAAATTATTGTTCCTTTTTTTTCTACTTTTTTTTTCCCTTTTTTTTTCATGTTTATATATAAAATACACGATAAAATGTATTGAATTATTCTTCATTGCATTGGAAATAATTCAATTTCAATGGTCAATGAAAGTACTTTATTTTCGCATCATTATATTATGAGCGAATAATAATATTTTGCAAAATCATAAATTATTAAAACTGAAAGTAATTTGAATGATAAAGAAGTTAGTGATTTATATATTGAAAAATCACGTGGTTTAATAAAATGCTTTAATGTAAATGTAAAAAAAGTTTTAATGTAATGCAAGACTCAAAATTCACATGTTATGGAATTATTAATAAGCCGGCTACAACTTTTTACTTAATATTACAAATTATAAATTTATTATATTTATGCGAATATAAATATTGTATTTCTTAATGGCAGTTCAGATTCATATAATAGGTGTTACGTTGAAAAATTTTATAATTTGCATTAAAAATTGACTTGTGCTTGTGTCAAATGTGAGGTGATAATAAAGCAAAACATAACGACACGAAATTCGAAAAACTTTCTTTCTTTCTTTCTTTTTTATGTATTTTTTTTTTTTTTTTTTTTTTGAAAAAGGATGTATTCCATAGTGCAATTGGAGCGGTAAATAAATTATTAGAATAGGCTGATTTATAAGTTGGAGTTGAGTAGAGTGCTTGAGGAAGAAAGACAGAGGAAAAGATGAAAAAGTGCGAAAAATTTGAGTTGCGAGTATATGAGAGATCGGAAGGGGAGGTGCAATTGGCAACTTTGCCAATGGATGATGCGGTTTATGATGAGGAGCTCGATCGTCAAACACTACTGTAAGCAATCTCCGTAGACTAGGTAATCCTGGTTCGCTAACGAAGTGCACGGGTTCGTCGAGAGTTAATAGAAAGCCCGTTTATTTGCAGAGCCGATCGATCAATCCACACGGAGATGGACAATACACGCGAACATTCTCTCCAATTTCAATTCAATCTATAGGGAAGTAAACTAACCGTCGGAGGACGAAACGCTGCCCCGTATATCCGTAGACAGAGAGCATAAATTTTGAAAGAAGTTACGTGTAGTGAAAATAGTCGAAAATTGCTCGCTAATGAAACGAATCTACGAATCGGGCAACACTATCGCTACGCTATCGAACGACTTTATCGGCTTGGAGCAACGGACCAAACAACATTTCAATTTTTCTAACTTTTTTAAGATTACGTTCGACGCTCAGTGTAGACAGGGAGGCAAAAATGTTCTATTTTTAAAAAAAAGATGCCAAAAATCTTGTCGAAAGCGTTTGTCAGAGCGTCTTATAGGCACTGGGGCTTGAGAATTCCTTTGGCCATGCAATCTGAAGTCGACAATTATTTTAACAGCTAAAAGTTAATAAAAAATGGTTGGTGCGCCTAGTGCCGTGCAACCGTAATGGCTCGAAGTAAACAGCAAGTAAAGCAGTGGCGGTTGGTGAGTGGGTGAGTTGGTACGTGCGTGCACGTGCGTGTACTCCGAGGGGGTGCCGTTGGGGCGCTGCGTACAGCGAGGAGCGGTTGGTTTTGGCGGTTGGGGTGGTTTTTGGTGGGAAAGGGGACGGGTGAAGAGGGGGGGGGGTGTAGGGTTGATGGTGGCAAGGGGGCAGCTAGCAATGGACGTGCGGCTTTTGTTTTCGACCTACACAACAGCCGGAAGCGCCGCTGCAGCCGCCGCAGCATCGTCTGGCCGGGACGCGACGTCGACGTCTCGCGCGGCGAAAGTTTGTAGAAGAGAGAAAAACACCGGTGAATTATATACATAAAAGGTTTTCTGCGGAACGTGTCATTGCTGCTTGGGCGTAGAGAAGAAGGGGTAGCAAGAAAGGAACTTGTAATTGGTTTCGGGAGAGGCAGGGAATGAGGCAAGAAGGCCAAGCAGCCAGAAGTGGCAGCCACCAAGGAAATCTCTCGGCTTTATTCCCCTTGGGTTTTTTTTCCTTTCTCCGGCTTCCATACGCGTGCAGGTCCTTGCGCTCTCTCTCTCTCTCTCTCTCTCTCTCTCTCTCTCTTCTTTTTTTCTCGAGATCGACGGGAATCAAGCCGGTGGCGGCTGGGCCAAGCGCCTCCGAAATTTCCTTCGATTACTTTACTAATCGGCTCCCACCTCCTACCCACCTTGGCTAATTTGAAACAATATTGATTTGTTGTTGTATTTGCTCTGATAAAATTGATAGAATCGATCGTTGCTATCGATATGGCGCCACGATCGATACTCATCGAGACTCTCGTTGCGCAACGTATGAGGAATCTCGAAATTTTAACCCCGAATTATTGAGTTTTTAATCATCGATCGTAACGACTATTATTATCAATAGCGCGCTGATAAGCAATACACAATCAATGCCATGGGCATTTATTATCAAATTCGAAGAATTGCAATTAGCCACGGGACTGGTGACGTTCATTACACCCCCCCCCCATCCGCCCACACCACCACCTCCATCACCCCCATCACCCATCCAGCACCCCCTCATTTCCAAACCTAAATATCAAATTTCGCTTAATGTACTTGTGCTTAATGTATGCGCGTATAGGGAATGAAAGTACATAGTTGCAAAGCTGAAATCTATGACTTGTAAAAATATGTATATTGCATGTAGCAAGGAGGTGAACTCGAGACGGGATGATATTACAAGCTCCTGGAGAATAAGAGCGAATGGTGAGATAATCGATGCGCTCGCTCGACTCGCTGGTAGCGCGCACCTCTTGACACTCACCGCACCTCGATATAACGAGCAAACTTTCAGCGAGACGAGGGCCGAACCACTCGAGCAAAGTAATTATGCTCGTATTACACGTCGAGTTACATTAATTAACACCGTCACTCGCGGAATCGGAAGCCAGGATTCCCTGTAAAAGGGCTCGCTTCTTGTTCTTTGTTGCCGCATGCGATCGCGTCGCTCGCCCATCTAGTGAAAAGTAAATTTACGAATGTGTCGGCGCATATGAGCTCAAACACATGCGATTCTTGGCACCTTTGCCGCACCACTCTTGCATCCATTGTTTAAACTCCGAATAATTACGTGGTTCGTGGGACTGTCTGCCGGTGCCTTTAATAAGATAACTTTTAATCTTTTTCTTTCATTTTTGTTTTTCCTCTTTTTTTCTTCTTGATTTTGGTTCTTGCTAGGGAATTTTATATAATGTAGTAAGAAAATGTACGTGACTAATTTGAAGTATGCGAATGAATGATAGAAAGGAGATAGGAGATGAGGAAGCTCCAACGTAAATTCAATTATTTTCTTAAACCACATATCGGTATTGTTTTTTTATTGTGTTGTTGTTGTTGTTGTTGTTGTTTTTGTTTCTGTATAGAAAATGGTGTAAGAATAATTACAATACATCCTATATTTCAATACCATAATAATAAAGAAGTCTAGTAGAATTATGGATTGTCATTAATTTCCACTAAATCTACATCATTAGGATATATAATGAATTGTTGTTTTGAGGCCCTGAAAAAGATATTATATTAGACGTATTTGAGAAGATTTATTATTTCGGGATATGAATTAAATTAACACGAGTAGCATTAATAAGTTAGTATCATCTCTAATGAGTATTAATATTATTTGATAGATAAATGTAAAGAAATACAAAATTCTTAGTAATTGAAATTAAACAAAAATAGCAAATTTCTCACACGAGCCAAAAAAATAGGTAAATCGAAAGAAGTAAATTGAAAATATCTTCTTTTGTCAGTAATTAGTTGAAGTAATGTTCTCAAGACACCTGAGCTTAATTCTAATGTACACATTTCAGTCTCTAAGTATATTATATATATATATATATATATATATATATATATAAACGTTGTGTGTGTTTGTATTAGATAAGTTACAAGCTGATGTAATGAGAAGGTCCTGGATATTAAACTCAAAGAAAATGAATTGGTATATCAATTGTAATTAATAACCTCAAGCTGTTAAAGTAATTTGGCTGAGTAACATCTCTGCTCTATCTTAATTCGATATATTTTACTTATATTATTCGAGAATCAGTAACGCATCTATAAACATGATTCTGCGACGTATGCTAATGCATAAAAAGAAATTAATAATCCAATTTGAGTCGAATATGTGCTTCAACTTCTTGAAATTATGCAATCGTATTTGACATCTTATAAGTTATCCAGCCACATGTTATCATGTAGGAGAAAATTCATAAAATTTTACGATTAAAATGTAAATTAAGAAGGCAGCTCCTGAAGTAGTCGACTTGTTGAGGAAAAGGGCGATGAAAACTTTCTGAATAATTAACTTGAAGTAATCTAAATATTGGTTTTAATTACGCTGTACATGTTAAGATAATTATAAAATTTTTGGATACCAAAGGTGCTACTTTAAAATATATTTATTTAAGGGAATTTAAAATTGTATGTGTTAATTTTCGTCGCTGATATCAGAAATACAAAAAAAAAACCCAAAAAATGAAAATTTACAATGATAAGAAATATCATATCACTAAAAATTACTATTATTACTGCTGTTAATCATTTATGTACTTTTACACTATTTTAACATAGGATCGAGTGGAATTATTATTGTTGAATAAGAGTAGTTATGAAATATTATATATTATATATTCAATGAATTTCACTTGAATTTTCAATATTTTCAATTTACTTTAAATCAGTTTAAACATTTTTTTGCAATACTTTCAAACATATTGTAAATATTTCTAACTAATTTTATCTTCGTATTTAAAAAGTATATTTTACTATTATTTTAGTATTCCGAAAACAGCTTCCATCAACATTATTCGTCGATATTATTAAAATTTTATTTTAGCGAGGCGTAATACAATAGTTATACTTCGAGTTGACGTGGCGCAAGCATATTTGAATTTCATATATATATCGAAATTATTTTCAGATCAATTCAATAGAAAGAATTTTAATATTTTATTAATATACTTTGTTATCGTCTGTAACTTTTAGAAAAATTTGCCGAAAAACTGAGGGACTTACGTGAATATAAAAATTAAAGGAGAACAAATTGAATTTGGGAATTTTAAACGGCATGTAATGGTAATAATACTGATTTAACTATATTTTAAAGATATCAATAATTATTAAAGCATATAAATTTCACATACAACATCATTAAATATTGTTTAAACGTAATATGATTAATCATTATAAAATCGTTGTATTTTAAAAAATAAAATTATTTTTAACTGCGTAATCATAAATTTTATTACCGATTGCCTAAGTTTCAATGGAATTTTATGAAAAGTACATTTTCACCTATAATTGGATTTAATATTAAAAAGTATTTTAAGGATAGAAAAAATATAATAGTATCTTTTCTATTAATCTTATTTGTCTATTAAGTTTCTCATATTCTTTAAAGGATGCAAAAGACGAAATTTGCATTTATAATCATGTGCTTCGTATCGTGCTTATATTATTTTATAAGAGCAAAAATCAAATTATTAATCAAGATAAAATCTCTTTTATTAAATATTTATGGGTAATAAAGGCAATAAAGTTTTAAAATATTGAAATACTGAGCGCTCTGATAATCCCTGAAGCACAAAGCATTTTAGTATATCATCGTTAAATCATTGCAGTGATGATTTCCAATTTCGCATGAAAAATCGCATTTGAAAATTTAAAAAAAAAAAAAAAAAAAAAAAAAGCATCAAAAGAATCCGAGGACAATGAATGCATGAATATTTTGGAAAAACTTTCCTTTCGAATCGTCGGAGATTAGTTTAATTCCCACAATACCATATAAATAGGTAATGTGCATGAGGCGTTAAATTAGAAAACATAGGGAGGTAACACGCGGAGGCCGATGGTGAAAAGTCTCGTGTCCGAAGGGTTGAGAGCATCTCGAGTTTAGTGCGATAGTATACGAATTCAGCAGCTGAAAAGAGTGCAACAGTGGCTTTTCCCAAGGGCCGAATCTTGAAACCAGGCGAAGGAAGGGAGGAAGGTAGAGAGAACAAGATTTTCCCTTAAAATCACATTTTATCACGATACATTCGACGTTACTGCTAGTTTCGCTTGAGAATACAGATGACAAATTTCTTTAAACTAAACTTCCTGGCTTATTCTTTCTATTGCATTAAACATTAGATTCGTTTATATCAGGTGTATTTGCATTTTTATTATACAAATAATAACTTATTAGCTTGGAAATTTATTTTTAGGCTACAATTACCTATGACCAACAAATTTTAATAATTAATAATGCAAATAATATTACCTAATAAGAAAGAGTATATATAAAAATAGATTTTATTATATTTAAGCGATTAATTTTAATAGTCCATTTATTATAAGATGAAATAACGATGACATTGAATTATATTATATTTATTAGGCGTATTACGTAATAAACCTACTGGATCGGAACTTTTATTCTTTTTTTTTTTTTTTTTTTTTTTTTTCAAATTATTCTATTTCAAATTATTCAATTTCTCTATTTTTCTCTATATCTTTCGATTTTTTTCTATCATATGTTTCTAACAGCACCATACTAACAGCAAACATAATACGATCGATTAATTAATACAAATTTTTACATAAAGTATTTATTATGACTATTGTAAATATTTAGTTACATTGTTATTATTGTCGTGAATAAAGCGTTGCTAAAACTAATGTGCACATTTCTTAAATTATAATTAATTAAAGATCCCATGGTTTTACAAAGTTTTAGAAGAATGTTATCTATCGTATTTTAAGAAATATTTTAAAAATTGTACAGAAAAACCATATGATTGCATATAGTCGACTATTATACATTACAATTTGATAAAAATTTTTGATTTTATAATGGGAAACAAATTTATATCAAAATCAAATTTGAAATTTAATATATTTCTCAGAAAATTTTATTGCTATCGTCAACTAGATATAATTATTCATTTTTTATACGCGAGAGTTTCATTAATATGAAAATTAGAGGAATGCAATATAAATTGTAATGTAATACAGCAACACACTGTAGTCATATAATAATGTAATAAGTTTAACAGGAAAATTGCAATAAAGCATAATAATATTTACAATATACTCGTATCTATATTTTTATTTATTAAACTTTTAATGTACTTTTATATTCAAATAGTGATAGAATTTTTCAAATGAATAGAGAAAATTTTTCAAGCGTGAATTTTTAATTTCAAAACTACGAACTTCTGATTTATCGCATCAAATTAATACCTAAATATCATGAATATTACGGTAAATATATATATATATATTAATGTAATTATTTCAGTTTATCGTTATAACAAACGACTGTGTGTTGAGAAACATTACAATTCCATGTAATGAATAATTCTATAATTCTATTAATAACGTTAAATAAAATTGGCATTTACGAAATTGAATTGTTTATATCGAGACATAGACAAGTTTCTCATAATTTACCTACGAAGTGAGTCGTATAGCATAGGGATCTAATATTTTAAAAAAATTTTCAGAATTTATGTAAAGAACGTGTATTAATAGATGTTGCAAATTCATTTGCAAATTATTTATTTAGAATTATGTTTAGAAGGAGCAAAACATTTTCTTCTAAAATAAACGGATGATGATAATATGATGAATTATTTATTTCGTATATAGAGATATACGTTTGTTTTTTAATAAAATTGATTATTTCGACTAAAATTTATTGTTTTAGCCAGTTAAAAATATGTTCTATATGTCCTCAATGGCTTTTGCAATCCTCAATTAATGCCTATAAAGTATCAAAGACATGAGATTATCAACAAAAAAAATTCCTAATCAATCTCCATTGCATTATAATCGCATTATAATTTTATTGAAGGTAAAGATCGAATGAGTTAATGGTTAAGGCGACATCATAACGCGTATATAATCAGGATCAATTTAATTGATAAAATCGCGGGAGTTTAATGAAGGTAGTTTGCGCGAAATTATTCTTATAGACTAAAAATATCGAGACAGTTAAAAGCTTGAATAAACTAAATTATAAATCCCGTGTAATAGTCGCAGCACTTGTGTATGCGTTGAAGAGCCCGCGCGCTCACACATACATATACGAGTAAAGAGAGTGAGAGTGAGAGAGAGTGAGAGTGAGAGAGAGAGATAGAGAGAGAGAGAGTAATGGGAACTCACAGTGTCATTAGGGTCGCGAGCCACGATGAGCAAATAGTGCGTGAGGTGCTCGGAAAAGTGTAGGGGTCGAGTAAATAGGGTGCAAGTAGAGTGTCGCCGTTGCGCTGAAACGGCTCGACTCCTGGTGGGTTGGGCGACGGGAGCGTATGCGCCCGCGAACCAGAAAACGTTGTTGTAATTACAACGTACAACTTAATTGTTAGCCGCTCGAGCGGCGAACGCGTCACAATTAGTGCATTGTCCCAGTGTCTAATTTCTCAGTTATTTATTAATGCATTACGGGTTTAATTTAATAATGCGAATCCGATGATTCAGTCGCCTCCTTTTAATGCGCCATCATCAAGCCCTCGTTCGAGTCGCATAGTGGTAGGAGGAGCGGGCCAAGCGCATTCCGAATTGACTAGCCAGCAGTCGGTGAACCATCCCGAGTCTTCTATCTTCGAGGATGTCAATATTGGCCCTTCGTGCATCCGTCATCGTCCCCTGTCCCTTCAATTGGGCGCAAAAAACAAAAGCAAAAAAAAAAAAAAAAAAAGATAGACGCGGCACAAATGCGAACGGGCCTTCGATCCAACTGATTCAAGCTTTCGAAAGACTAGTGCCATCCCGCGGTCGAGCGCTTGAAAAATAAAATCCCCGAGCTGCGGTCGAAGACGTCGGGCTTGCTTTTAATGGACGGACGGGAAGTGGAGTAGAAGTGTCCGATACAAAAGCTTGACGATCTCGCGGTAAAGCAAAGCGTGAGCAATACGTAGGGCGACGATGGTGATAGGGCGCAATAGGAGGGGCGGGAGGTGGGCTTCAATGTTAAGAGAGGCGCTACCGGTAAAAGTAGACGGAGGCTGGAGCTGGAGATTCGCCGAGGTGAGCTCGGTAACGATTATGGTGGAGATGGATCAGTGCTGGGATCGTGCGCAGCCGACAAATTTATTCGCCAGGGACCGCGTGCCATTATTTTACCTCAGCAGAATTTGGGCCTGCGGGGGCTGGGGACGCGCGCGCGCGTGTGTGATGAAATTATGAGCGCGGGCGACAATGGGTGGGATATGAGCGGCGCCAACAAAAGGCGACGAGCGGCAACAAACTTAAGCTTATTAGCAAATGCCGTTCGCGACTTCGCCAGTCGCTTCGCCTTAAATGCGATTGCACGCCGCACATTTTATTTCCTTCTCGGCGCTCAATTCCAGTTCGCCATGGGCAAGATAATCAAATTAGCCGTAATAGTGGATAGCGAAGTGAAATTCGAGAGATTAATAGAGTCATGTGATACCGAGCTTTAATTAATAATCCGAGGTTCGTCTTATGTAACGGTTGTTATGCGAATGTCGGGCGTGAGGGGTAAGGGTGGTGGCGGGGTGGCGGGGCGGCGGGAGGGGGATGAGCAGGCATAAAGTGTACTTTAAGGTGAAATTGTAGGATGTCGCGAAGTTTTATACATTAATTAATGAGAATCGGAATAATAGGAGTTTGATTGTAGGAATGATCACATTGGCCGCGAGGTACGTGGAATTATCGTGGAAACCGGAGACGATTTTTGGCAAATTATCTTGTACAGAGCAGAATATGGAAGAGAGGCGAAATGAAAATTGTAACCATTGAATGGTGTTGAAATAATTTGCATTCGAACGTACCGATAACTTTAAGGTTTTCGCACAACTTGTAATCGTCTCAAAGCCAATGGAGAGGAAGAAGTGAGAGCGCACGGGAGAGATAAAATTGATATCCAGATATGATATTATTATACAGTGCGTAGAGTAACAAATTTGAGTTTTTTTTTTTTTTTTTTTTTTTTTTTTTTTTTTTTTATCTATTCAAATGTAGCCTATGCAGATGCGAGTGTATTTGTCTTTTGAGACGAATCGTAAATTTAAGAGATCAGCTCGCACTTTATTATATCTTCGTATCGGCTTCTCTCCATTGTTTTATACTCTACTTTTTACGACATTGCTCCTTTAAAACTCCTCGCAATAAATAAAGAATGAACGAGGCTTGCGTCACAAAGGAGTGCTGTATATAGTGAAACAAAGGTATCGGGTATCATATATTAATTACCTTTGTATTAAACTGATTTGAAACTATTTATAAAAAAATTATTGCATCCATTAGAAAAATCATAGTTTTTTCATAGTCGCGTGTTTTCATTTCTAATCATTGATGGTTTGGTGACGAAAGTCGAAAAGAGTCATTAATTATTTATCGATATTTATTATTGATAGCTCAATTTATCGAACTAGTAGTTATGAAGCTTTATTATAGTAAAGTAACATCGAGAGCTTGCATATCGCGTATAATTCGTAAGTCTTCCAATCAAAAATTGATAAAATGATAACAATTTTGCGTCTGACAAAAGATTTTTTTTTCTAAAAGGATATTTTCTACTATTTATTGCCTCTTTGGCGATAGTGCGCTAATAATGTATTCAAAGTTTATTAAAAAAAAAAACAAAAAAAAAAACGAGAGATAAAAAAAGAAAGAATAATAATAAAAAGTAAAATGAAAAAATCGAATGAATAATAATAATGGGAATAACATTAATGTATAGTGGACCAATAAAAAAAAAAAAAAAAAAAAATAATAGAAAAAAAAAACCTAAACAAAACAAAGGAAAAATACGAGCTGAGCCTACGGAAAATCCATTAAGTAAACGATTTATCGTCCAGATCGTTCCGGCAAAGGATCCACGGTAGTTGTGAAACTGCTTGCGCCTAGTAACCTTCCTTCAAAATCCCCGTTCAGAAGATTTTGCTTATTTCATCCCTCTCCAGCAACCATCTTCAGAGTTTTATGGTGCTCCACGGATTTTTACTTGCGTTTCGTACTTCATCCTTCCTCCTCTTTAACCCGGCAGATATCTGGGCGACTGACTCTCGCGGGATATGAGAGAATGAGGTGCACGATGATAGCGGCACCTGCGTATTTATATATATATATATATATATATACATATTGTCCGTCCTTTTCTTTACCTCCTATTTTCCCATCTATCTGTATATCCCACTCCAATCTTATGCTCCGAGAGTTCGTAGCGCGAATGCTCCGGGAGATATAAGTTTTTTCTTCTCGTTTCCTACTTTAGAGCTTTTAAAATAAAGTAAAGATTTACTTATTTGAGGCATTTCGTGGGTGTGGGTTAGCCTTTTATTGCATGCATGTACCTGAAATTCTTCCCAAATGCTTGTTAAAATTCGAAATGTAAGCAATTATATTCGATCATATAGACGTTGTACTTTTTCACTTGAATTTTATTATACCCGAGAAAGCAAATTTGCTACCATTCTTTCTTTCTTTTCTTTTCTCTTTTTGCTACAAATTCTTTACAAGTTGAACATTTTCTGTCATAATGATATTTTTGACAATTTGTTCTAATTAGCATTTCGATCTAAAATGCTTATAAAATTTGTATAATGGCAATATATATATATTCATATATATATACTGAGGGGAATGTCGATAAAGATTATTTAAATAAATGAACTGTATTAAATGAATTAATCGCAATAAGTATTTTGGAAATGCATTTGTTTTATTACATATTCGAAAAGCACGAATCGTCGGAAAAATTATCATTACAATATCGCATTTAGGCTATAATTCGCCAAATTATTGATTTGACGAGAGAAATGTGACATATCGTGTATAATTTAACGGAAATGTCAGTCGTGTTTTTTGTTTTCAAAATACGTTTTTCATCCTTGCTATTAAACTTTTTAGCGGAGACTCAGATTAACTTGAAAAAGTTAATGAATATGTAAAGCATACATAGCTATGCTTCGGCTTCGAATCTCGAACAAGTCTGTAATTGCTTAATAGAAATACGAAATTGTTGAACATTCATTTTTAATTAAACAATCACCACACGTACGTATTTATTACTTTTTTAAGTTACATAATATAACTGCACATCTGTGGATGAATATTGTTATAAAAGAGTTTGTACTTTAGTATTTAAATTTTTAGAAAATTTATACATGACTTTTACAAAGAATTCATTTTACACGATACCAATAAATATTAGATAAAAATCCTCATTAGTATTGGCTTTAACTTTTATTGGAATAAAATTAATAAATGAAAATAAAGAAACAACGATTACATACTTCCTTGAAATCTATAATTTTTATTATCAAAAAATTTAGGATAACAAGTGATAATTGTGAGCATTTCATTGGAAACGATAATATATTATATGGACATATGGACATTATTAACAAACGTCTAATATAAATTAACCAATTTTATTTTTTTGTAATTTTTTTCTTCTCGTTTGCTTCTGCCCTCTTTTGTTTTCTAATTAATATAATATAATAACGTTCGTGATGTATTAACACATAGTAATTTTGATAATGAACCCCACGTAGAAACATGACATTGCGAGCACTTTCACCTTCCCGTAAGTACTGAAAATCACGTACGTGTATAAACCAAATTGCGATTCCGAGTTTCCTACTGGGATTGGCTCTGAATGTACACTCGTAACTATTTCTCCCTTAACAGCTTCGTGTACGATACGTACGCAGTCTCATGGTTATGCAAATTCTTAGTCCTGTGTACGTGCATGTTAGTCTTAATATCATTCCCTCTCCCTTTCGCCTCCCTCCCCCCCTCAACCATCGCCCGGCCCATCTCGCTCGGACATTCAATTCTTTTGCAAATTTCTTTTTTTTTTTTTTTTCTTTTCATCTTCATTGTTTTACACATTTACATTCGTCCCTCTCTATGCCACGCTTATACGCATATGTAATTACGGTGCCCAGCGTTCATACAAATGGCCCATTCGTTTAAAATAAATGTATAATGGAACAATAAGACGTGTGGCCGTTGTCGTATTGCCTGCAACTTTGATAAGATCGAGCATTACTCGGACTCGATAATAAATACGTAACATCATTCAATATGTTATATGTTGTTAATGCCATTAGCGATTCGATGTACAATTGTTTTAAGCGATATAATAATGGTATCGCTAGGGAATATGATTGGAGAAACATTGTATTTATGATTAGGTGGAGAGATGGATGTGACTGGAAGCTTAAATGGCATAAACGATCGACAGTTTTGGGCAAACGCAAATGTTACCAATACGCTGGGGAAAATGTAAAGTATCCGCAGCGGTTTAGCCTGCGATACATCTTACAACTTTCACGCTGTCTTTATTTAACTTTTTCTCATTTACATAATCCTTATATCATACTCTGTTCGTCCTCCTTTATTAAATGTACATGCTTTCAATGTTATGACTCACAATGAATTCTATCACTCCATCGCGCCTCTTACGATATGACGCATTTCTCGTGTCGGTTATCAACGCATTAAGTCGTGTCTTCCTTGCCCGTCCTTGGCTCTACTCCTAGTTGATGGGGAAGACAACGCACTAGCGACCAGTGAAAGAGCGAGAGTAACATGGTGAGAGTCAGGTGAGGATATGAATCCCGTTACGCATTTCGTCGAGAGACGGCAGAAATTTACAGGCAGGAATTTGTGAATTACAACGGGAGAATCTTCCTGCTTTTCTTTTGTAATTTTTTTTTTTTTTTTTTTAATTTTTTCGTAACATTAATCTACGAATGTTTATAATAGAAATAAGAATAAGAAAGAAAAAAACACTATTAGTAATATAAAATATATTTGATAAAAGTAATTCTTATATAATTAAGACTTCGTAATTTGCTCAGTGAGAAACATTATTTTTCGTCGAAAATTTGTAATCGTTTCGACCAAGCGATCGAAGCGATCCAATAAAATCAGATCAATAAATTAATTAAGAAACTGTCCTTATAATAAAATAAAAAAACAATCGCTTCGATTCTAGTGAATGCAAACTCTTAAAAAAAACGACACTTTAAAACATAAACATTACTTTTAAAATTCCTAAAGTCAAGTTCATATATCATATTCTTGTTTATTAGCTGATAAAATTTCATGACGCATTTAATAATGAATTTAGTAGGTTTTAAACGAGAAAATGCTGGTAAATTTTTAAGCTCCCCAATTATGGTCATTTTGAATTTTTCATACGTATATTGCATTACTATTTCGTATTATTAATTTTAAAAACTAAATTATATTCTTAATTATTATATTATCTGCATAAGTAAATTGGAATTTATTACCTGATACGGTAAAATATTATGATTTCATAAATATTGATAATATTGGAATAAATGCCTTCAAGTCTCTAAAACATGATACCGCATATATATATATATATATATATATATATATATATATATATATATATATATATGAGTTGAAACTCCATTCGAGCAAATAACTTTGTACAATAAAAATGATGCGAGTGAATATATATTATCTATATATATATATGATCTATATTATTCATTTTATTATTAATAGCTGATATTATTTGAAGTTACTATTTAATTTTAATTTATCAATTTAAATTGTTTATTTAAAATCATTATTACAATTAAGAATAATTGTCCATTGTAAACTTTTGAATTTTTGCATGAAAAATTCGGCTCTGAAAAGTCAAAAATACTTAATTTATTTAAATTATTATTGCTTAAAGTATACGCGTCGCTTAATCGAATGATATTTATTGACGGCATCGATAGTCTTTATTGCTTTAGCCACTTGGTAAAATTCAAGTCAATAACAAGTATAACAAGATTTATTTTTAGAAACTTTTATAAATATATCAATTGCCTGATTCTTTACAGAGAGATGCTGAAAGATATCCGTAGATTGTGATAAACCACTTCAATATTTGGCTTATATGTTAAACGATAAAGCCGACGAAGTAGAATTACGAATGAATAATAAAAAAAAAAAAATACACAATACATATGATATTGAACTTTTTTTTTCCTCTCAAATACAAAAAACAATTCATATAACTTCTTATCTAAAGTTACTAATTTATATAAAATTCAAAGACATTTTCTTTGAAATTATATAAATTATATAAAAGCATAAAATAATAATTAGTAAGAAATTAATAATAATAATAATAATAATAATAATATAAATTTAAAGCACATCAACGTGTTTTTCTCAATTTAATTAAATAACGTCGTTTATTTTATAACAAATGAAGATGATTTCGATTGCATATAATTTAATATGTAATATGAGATATAAAGTATTTATTATTCTAGATAACTGTAAATTTTATATTATTTATATTTTATATCTTTTTCCGACAAATCATTATCTATTTATATGTGTATGTATGTCACACGATCTAAAACAATCATAATTATGATACATTAAGTAAATAATGTAAAAAACTAATATTGAATTATTGTTTATTTTAAGTGAAATAGATAAGAAATCTTGATATCTAATAATGCAAGTAACGATGAGTGAAACAAGCTATCACGCATCAAATTATGATAACTCTTACTGCTGTTCATAAAAAATTATCTGACAATGATTTATCAACAATGCTTTACAATATTCAACAATATGTTATACAATATTCAACAGAGTTTTACAATTTATTTCGGTGAACTAATAATTTACTCTAACAATATCGTCTATCTTTATTTATATCGACATTTTTTTTTTCTTTTTCATTGATACTCTATGGCGATAATTTCTTCCTCTTTTTTTTTTAATGAACTTTCAATTACTTTTACAAACTCTTTAGATGTATAAGAGCGATACACGTCACTCCCATTATTCCAAATTATTAAATTAGAAATAATTATTGGTATATTAAGGTGCAATTGACCAGATGTAAAATGTAAAATATAACAGACAAATTAATACAATAGACGAATCAAGAAAATTCGCCCCTCCTAATAAACTTCAGCAGTAATGTGAAATATTAAGCTTTTTACTTGGTTACTTGGACGATAATTTTGTAAGTTGAAATTCTTAACGAAAACGTGCAAGCGCCACTTTCGCGCCAATAACTTACTCGTATCTTTCTACAAGTACTCTAATGTGCAGCTTATATCGGAAATAATGTCGCGACCTCTGGTATCAAGGCAAAAAGAAATTGGTATAAAAAGCTACTTGAAAGCTTCTGGGCGTAGGTTCTGTTCATTCTATATTATCCTCGCAAATGCTTTCTTACTTCTTTTAGTTTTCATTTTAATCCGAGAAGTTGTAACCAGCACGGAATATTTATTTCCTTTTGCTCATATAAACTCGACAGAGCTTTATTACTATTAAAAATACCCATGTTCCCTTGTGATAGTCTAATACTTGCAAAAGAGCTTTATAATATTTTTAGCCCTCCAATAGAATAAGTGAAATGTCGTATGTGATAAAATGTATTAAGCTTCTAAAAATTAACAATCTTATACATGAGACGAATCAATTTTTCATTATTTTTTCCATATACGCTAAAATGTTTCATTTAGTAATTTATATCAAACAACGCTTTTGTCAATATTTAGAAACTACGTTAAAAAAAAAAAAAAAAAAAAAAAAAAAAACATACTTGTCATGGTATGAAATCAAGTGTAATCGTGCATATCAAGTGATTAAAGTATTAAAAAAAATCAATTGCTATTGCTATTAAATACATTTCGGTAATACTAGCGATTAAAAGATTTCCATGACGTATGTTTTGTCGGCCGTTAGGCAAGACGGAGAGGCACCGATTTAATATGACAGCCATCTACTTAATTATTACTCAGTTCTTCTCAATACGAAAACATATCTCAAAAATATTCTCATTTAATGAACTCGAAAATTTCATTTTTATTCTAAAAGTTATAAACATTCTTTCATGTAGATTGGACAAAAAATACCTGACCTCCCATACCTTTTGACGAGACAGAGAAAATAGTCGTGCCAAGCATAATGGTGACCACGGCAGCACACAACCCCCCTTTACCAACTCTAAAAGCACGAAAATCCTTATACTCTCCACTTTTCACATGAACATTTTTTTAAACGTCGTGAGGTCGTTGTTGTACTGAAGAAAAAAAAATGAAAGTGCATACCATGGCGAAGAAAAGTTGTTGTACGCAGGTATTCCTTTTGTGAGGCAACTGCTGGATGCCCGCAAAGGTTGAAAGATTCCATTGTCTTCGTAGTAAAAAGAAAAAGAGCGACGAAGGAGAAATGAAGAAATAAAGGTATAGAAGGGCTGGGGGCTCCTGGGTGGGTGGTAGGTGGATGGTGGAAGGTTGTCAGGAGGGAGGGATGGGGGGGGGATAGCGTCTTGTTTGGCTTCGCTTTTCTCGAGCATAAACCATCGCTTTCTCCTTAATGAACTTTCCTATGTTTTCTGTTTACCGCGCGGCAGCGCTTATTTAATTTCTTCGCTGCACGTCGAATCGCGAAACCTTGTGAGCTGCGAACAATATGGCGAATACAAAGCTATAGAATCATCTGGAATAAATCTAATGTAGCGCTGAAAATGCGAGGGATATCGAGTATAAAATTAAGGCTGCGCTGGTTGTGGTGTCGGATGGGGT
>NW_011948428.1:3802213-3809339 GCF_000503995.2 Ceratosolen solmsi marchali
GGGGGGGAAGCAGCGCCGCTGAATTCACTTAGCCGCATCTGAATTTTATAAAATTTATCGTTGGCCATTGTTCGGCCAATTACTTTAGACGTGGATTTGTTGTTCATTCTTCTATGATTATTGAAATATTGCAGTGGGAGTTTAGATTGTCGATTAACCGAATATCTTAACTATCGAATGAGCAGAAAATTGTTAAAGAGAAAATCTTATGATCGAACTTTTCCGCGGAGAGCACAAATATTAGTTTTTGAATATTATTAAAAAGTTTCTCAAAGCTGCGAACGATGTTCATTGAAAGTAATTTCTTAAAGTCGTTATTACGTATTGAGTGAATAAAATGATGAAATGTAAATTCATGTGTAGCTAGTTAAGCAAATATGTATTTTACAATTTTCCACCTGAAGTTTTTATAAATCTAAATATTTAATTATACCTTTATTTGCTTAGATCTCCTCTTTTTTTTTCTTTTTTTTTTTTTTTTTTCATTCTTTTTTCATTATTTTGCCTAATCTTCACATAATCTATACCAATAGCAAATAATTACAAATACATTATCGGGCATCAAGAAAATTAATTACAGAGTAATAAAAACATTTTTACAATTATTGTATTTTATTACACATAGGAACAGGTGTGTGCGCGCCCTTGCGTCTGGGTGAAAACAATAAAACTTACTATGTTGATTGATAAATGTGTGAACAGTAAATTATGAGGAAAATAATTAAAATTGAGACATAACATGGATGGATAATATGTAGGCTAAGATATTACATTGAATTTATTTCCATAATAATGTCAAATAATATGCTAATGAAAAAGCCTTAAGATTCATTTAAGTCTATTTAATTTATAACTGTCTATCAGGCTCATCAGTCGGGAGCAGCTTCCACTGCAATCACATCTCCATCGACTTTCCATAAGAAAGGAAAATAATAGTACCACCTCAACAGCATAATTATATAATTACAAATTTAAATTGCCGATGAGCGCGTGAAATTGAATAAAATAAAGAATTCAACATGATCTGTCACCCATAATTATAACCGACTCCTCATCGCCTCATCTCACCTCCACACCAAACCGCCTTCGTCCACGAAAAATAAAGTTCGACTAGACATCTCCTCGCGCGAATCGTACGTGTTTCTCGTGTATATGTGGAAAAATGCGAAGTTCCATCGGGATTCATCGTGGGAGGAATGAAAGTGTGAGGGATGCGATGTGATCAGGCGTTGCTAAATGCAGCGATCGCCTGCGGATCTTCAGCCTCGTCGTATACGAGTCTTGGACATCGGTGTCACTCAGCCAGTGAAACCAACCGAATCCACCAGATACCCTCGAGAGTTTCCGGACTTAACCGCGGCATCATTTGATCGCTCGATCATTGCACGAGTGGTTCCGCCGATTCTCCAAACGGAGCGCAAGCAAGACGGAAATTCCAACTTTCCAAGGCTGTTTAGTATTTCGGCCTCTGACTATATTAATTAATGGTAAGCCGGTAATAGTGGAATATAGGATATTTTATAATAAAGGGTAAATGGAATAAGGGACGTTACCTTACATTCGAAAGTATTTAAATATTCAATTCAATGGATATTAGAGGATTCAGGAAGAATTTCATTTTCTATTTAAGCAATAAATTTTATAAATAAAAATACCTTTTTAGTTCTTTAAATTTAACCATATAATGGACAGAATATATATATATATATATATATATATATATATATATAAATATATATCGATTTAAGTAAAATAATTTATTTCACTTTAAAAAATATTCAAAATTAATTAAATTTTCTAATCGATATAAATAAAAATCAAAAATTAAAATTAAAAAACAAAAATACTTATTATATTAAAAGCGTAATATTCGTAAATAATAATATAATGTATTAAAATGTATAAAACAAATTTTAATAATGTAAAGTGAACATAATTTTGAATTTCCTTCTTTTGTTACTGGAAAGTCGAATAATATATTTTAAAACTTTTAGTTTCTTTAATTTAAAATTTCTGTTAATTGATACAATTAAAAAGTCTGATTTTTATTATTATCATCATCGTCATGATCGCTGTTGGTGGTATTATTCTTATCACTAATGATATCATTCGTATGTTCAAAATCACATTATCATTATATATTTATTTCTAATTAATTTATTCTTTCACAAAGTTGATTTATACATTGATTAGACAGAAAATTTTTTACACAATAATTTCCATATAATAGAACGAATAAAATCGTAGAAGAAAAGAATATTTTTAATTTTCACTCCTCGCGTTTTATTATAAATGTAAAAATTTTTTCACAGTTCTTCATCGTTTAAAGTGATTACCAATTTTCCACATTTCCGTGGATTTCTATTATTTCTATATCAATCTATTATTATTACACCCAGTTTATTATATTATAAAATTATATTATGTATTATAACATTATATTATCCAGACCATTGATAGACAATCTTAGTAAGGAAATCAATCGTTCGATTAATTGCTCCGCTGCTTTCAAACTCTCTTTCAGATCATTTCATAAAGCTAAAGACATCTATACTTTTCTCTCTTCCTTCATGTTTTATATGCTTCTTTACATCCCGTGATTTTCGCTCCTACTTTGACGTTCGATATTTGCAAGTAAATTACTCCCTTGATACCTCTCCACCTACTCTTCTCTCTTCTCTCTTCTCTCTCTCTCTCTCTCTCTCTCTCTCTCTCTCATTCTCATACTCTCAATCTTTTTCAGTCGCTCGTATTTTTCTTCTCTTCCCATTGCTTCATTCAGGCTGTTTTTTGAATTTGACACTTCGATATCGCGTCTCTTTTATCTATACCACTCAATTGTAATGCATAAATTTTCTCTGACTAGTGTACTCGGATTCAATTAAATAGTAATGTACTGTTAGTCTGTTGATTGTTTTCTTGTTTTATCTATTGCTTTTCTTGTATTATTGTCGAAAATAAGACAAGAAAAGAGGACGTTTAATTAACTTGATAACAAAAGCATTTTCTATGAAATAATGACAATTTTTCATATTTCATAAAACAATTTATCTTCCCTTAGTTTATCGACTTTAATGGAAACTATCATTTTATAATATAAATCTACACTCGTCTACACTTACACTTATTTTAATAACATTGAAAATAAATGAAACGCATATACTCCACCAGACCATCTAAAAATTCCCAAAAATTACAAGTAAACGCAGGGATTCTTCCTTTCGTTAACATTTATATTAAGAGCGTGGAAAAACTATTTTTTAGAGAAATAATGTCTAATGTCTATAATAATCTAATGTCCTCTATGCTGCGTCGATATAAATCGAATCTCCTAGCTGTGTTGCCTCGATGAGAATGACATGGATTTTCGAAAAAAAAAAGAAAAAGAAAAAAAGAAAAGAAAAAAAAACAAAGAAAGAAGAAAGAAAGGTAAACCGTCGTAAGGGGAAGAAGGAGTTGCAGAGGCGGTGGCAGTCTTTAAGTACTGGATACTTACATTATCCAAGTGAACATAATTCAAAGTGTATGTAGTAGTACCTTGAGCTGCCACCCGTTTCAGTCTAAGCCATCTCACTCGCGACTTCTCTACCTACGTTGCACCCCCTCCCACCCGCTCCTAATCCTCGCACGAACATACACGCGCATTCGGTATTCGTTATACACACATGCCCCACCCTTTTAATCTTATCGTCCTTCTTCAACCTACTACTTTTCATCTCTATCTAACATAATCAAGCACATGCCCGAATTGCACTTATCCTCGTTTGTCGCGCCGTAATGTATCGCGCGCCTAGTGATATTCTATCCTCCCTACCGCCAACAAATTACCACATTTGAATTGAAATTAGCGTCAGAATTAGTCATTCGGGCACTTTTAATCGGAAAGAATTTTAGTTGGCAGTTTATTCTTAAATACGTCTGCTTAATTTCACTGGATTGTCATGGTATTGGAGTATTGAATTCTTAGCGCTCGAAAAGCGCCTCGTTAATATTCCATGCAAATTAATAATAAACTGATTAAGTATTCATACGATAAGGAATCGATCATTGACAAGCTAACTGTTTAATTATTGAACTCGTTCGTTAAATCAGTATGAGCTATTGTTAGGAGATAAAAGTAAAATATAAATAATTCATTTATTTTCGGCCATTGTCCTATATGCCAGTATGCTAAAATCGAGTCTTGTATCGAGAAAAAAAAAGAAGGATACAGATAAGCATTTTATAATTTATTTCCTGTTGGTAGGGATAAAATTACAAGCGATTTGATGAAAGCAAGAGAAGATATTGAGGGAGGTAAATTTAGAAAAAAATTTTGTCTCGCAATCCGCAACAATTCTCATCTTCGCAATTGAAGTCTCGAAGAACACGATGGCAGACCAATGAAGAAATAAAATAAAATAAAAATAAATCGTAATTTTGCAACATTGTTCACGAATAGTTTCATTTTCTCAAGTCTAAAACGAACGATTATGAGAAATCAAGGCACGAGAATTTCTTTTAATAACTAATCCATTGGTCCACTCGACAAAACATTTTTCCAGGCCTTCGGCACTTCAAATCGCGTACAACAGACTTATTATCGACTACCTAAATTAACGTCCCTACCATAATAATTTCTAACATTATCGGGGAGAGCATCGAAGGAGCAAATTTCTGTTGGCAAAGAACCTTTGCCTTGAAAGTGAAGAGGAAAAATCGTAGGCTAAAAAGGGCCACCATTGCCGGCAAAGCGCACTTTCTCTCATCAGACTGAGAGACTCGAGGGCAACACTTCGCCACTACTATCCTGCATGTGCAGTCTGATAGAGAAATTCAATTTCCGGTTGAGCTCTGACGTCGAGCTCCGGGAAAAACAGGCATCACTCGATAACACTGTCTAAGCATCGGCCTAAAGCACCGGAATCGTGTCAACAGCACAACTTACCAGCAAGACAGACAGCGCGTTGTTGCACTCCTACCAACCTACCATAAACCACAAGCGAACGACTATTAGGCTCTTTTGAATTTGTCTGTGATTTAAAATTTTTTTTTTACTACACGGCAATGCACGCTAAGGCTTTTATGCGCATTCAAGCGCGTCTATTGAATAATGTCGTTTTTCGTTTGAGCCACGGTTAGGGAATAAAATCGAAAGCATATTTATAATAGAGAGTCTTAAGAGGTAAATTTGAGAGGAAACACAAAAAACTTTATTCTCTCGATGAAATTTCAACATATTTTTTCGCTTCGGTTCGTCGACTATTCCAAATTTTAATATAATCGTCTACATTCCGACTCATAAGACTATCCTGACTTTTTAAACATTCCGACGTTCTTCTTTCTCATTTTCGTAGGCAAAAATGAAAAAGAAGAACCAAAAAGAAAGAAAAAAAAAAACAAAACAACAACAGCAACAACAACAACAATAAATAATATTAGATTGTTCCTTTCTGAATCTAATTAAAGAACTTCTCTTAGATACGAGAAATTAAAAAATTTCTAACATTCATATTTGTGTATTGGTGTATGAGCGCGCGTCTGTGTGTGAAGTAACTATTTTCCAACTCGAGCGTCTTGATAAAGTTATGAATAACATAGTGTAATATACTCCAAAGCGCAAATTTAAATTTAAACGCTGCTGCACTGTCACTCGAATGTCATTAAAGTATCTTTAGAAATTGACGATGTCATGATTTATGAAGTGAAGCAACGAAAATTTTAATAATAATTCACAATTACACACGTCCCCCTGAAATTTCGTGAAAGGTTGAGAGAGACGTCGCTATAGAGCCCCACCCCACACAACACGCTTAATCGAATCTCCGACGGTAATAAAAGACCCTTCCCTTCTGCGCCTCTTCCTTCCCCTTCTACCAATCCAACTCCCACTCCCACCACGGCGCGTTATAATTATAAAGGAAAATTCGCAGAGTCTCCCCGGTGCACTGGAAAAGTGGCGCGCGATTCTACGAGATAATCCGATCGCGTATGTACGAGACGTAGCCGATTATCCTCTTGAGGCGGAAGGTTATCGTTGTGTGGTGGGTTATGCGTCTCGCACTGACGTTCCCAATCATTTTGTTAGCGCCGGCCTCTTCTGCGTGCTATTGTCCGCTGAAAAACCATTGCCGAATCCACCTTGTGTGGGAGGAAGTCGCGACAGGACTGGAAGGCCGTAATGGGAGAAATAGCATTGGGAGTGGAACAATGGGCTTTAACCGATTATGAGAAATGCGATCGACGCTATTCTATCCTTTGCGATCTATCCAATCTTCCACATTATTACGCGGTCACTTTTTACATGTACTTAGACACTCGTTACCACCACCACCGGCATCATCATAAGCAACTCCCCCTTCCCCCACCTCGGCTGCTCTAACTCCATCTAATTATCTATGCACGAGCGTACGCGAATGACGGAGCAATCGATTCTCGCGCATCTCCGCCAGGATAATTCGCAATTTAAGCTCGGTAGCGCGAATGTCGGCGAGCTAAGCCAATTGTTTAAATTCCCGCGATAAAAATAAATGAACGGAGTAAACACGTCGGTTGTGATGGATCGCTGATTCTCTTCAAGCCCATATCCCCTGGCAATGAATTACTAATCGATCTCAAGTCGTTCGCGATGTCGCTCCAAGAAATGACTCTTCGTGCCTATGAAAGTATGAATAATGCGAAAGTTCTTAGGTAACGCTAGTTCCCTCCCAGTCCTCCGTCTTTTTTTTTTTCTCTCTGCCCATGTATTTTTCATGCCCCGTCTTGGCGCTTTATAATGAGAAGTCAGTTAAAATGTCTCTGCTTTATCGTCGAATTCCGCCAAATAAGCTTCGTTAGACTTTATAGAATTTATCGTGAAAATGTCATTTTTTTTTTTCAATAGGACTGCATCACTACCAACCGAATAAGGCTTATCGATTAATTTTTTATTTCGTACATTGGCCGTAATACTCTTGTCGACACTTTCTTTAATTCGTTTATCTTCACTTGAACTTTCATCCGTATTTTATTATTATATTGATAGCCATTTATTTAACGAGTTTACTTTGACAAGGATGCCAACATTTAATAATAATAATAATAATATATATATATATATATATATATATATATATATATATATATCACTTATTAGAAACATTGTATT
>NW_011948428.1:3809349-3844388 GCF_000503995.2 Ceratosolen solmsi marchali
CATTGCATTTTCCCGTATTAAAGCATTTCAAGGTTCTAATGACTTTTTTTAGTCCAAAATTTTTTTTATTTTTTCTCATTTATCCAAAAATCAATGGAATTACGAAATATTTATGCTCACGTAACGTAGAAAGTACATTGAAATACTCGTAATTTACTTTTCAACTTGCTGTTTGCCTGACGAATCATCGCATTATTTACCTGCATTTGAGTTGAAAAAATTGCTCAAAAAGTAAATTTAGAGAATACATTTGATTTAAATTTCATTCGCTGGTGCTTCTTCCGTACGCTAATTTACTTATATCCACCTAAGCGCGCCAACTTTATCCCTTATTTTTTTTTGTTGTTTTTTTTTTCGTTTTCGTCACTAAGCCCCATCCTGTTTTCGTCACTTTATTTCATCACTTTCGCCTCCTCGCATGTACTTACGGCCTCCTTTCAATCAACATCTATATGTATTCGTTCGGTCAACACAACTTCCACAAAGTAAGCGCAGTCCCTTCTCCTACTACCGACTCCCACCTCCCTCGACTCCTCGCAAGCACGATCCAGCCCACGATATTTTCAACCATTGCTCCCGGCCTTACACGTCGCGCCATCCCAGTGGCCGTCATCGATCGCCAGCATCTTCTCGCTTCCGATGCATAAAGAGTCGTTTCATCAGCATCGTCACGGCCACATCTTCTCTAAATAAGCTGGCCGAACTAAACCGGTTTTACAGGACGACGACGCGAAACGACGAAATGTTCGACTTGCGGACAGTAATCCAGTCTCCCCGAAGCACTCGGCGACTCGAAATTGGGAAAATGGATTATTGGACGAAAGCGAGCGAATACGCATCATGACGGGAATAAATGAGAGGGAAAAAGACGGTGAATAATATGGATTGTCGCAGGGGGTGGGAAAGTAGTGCTGCAGATACTGGAAAACCGCCAATTCGAGCTGTATTTGGAATTTAAATACAATGGGATGGCAAATTTTTATGAACGCGTTTACTTATCTGAAACAATGATTATCGAAAGGCGAAAATCGTGTCAATATAAATTAGCATTTGTAAAAATTGAAATAAATGATTAAAGTCCATGTATCGTGAATTATGATGCTCCACGTTGTTATTGCATAGAATTTCATTTACGATTAAAACATTATAAATTATTGCATAGATAAATCGAACCGATGAGATGAATAAATGTTGCTCGTAATGTAATTTATCTATGAAATTTTAAGTTCATTTTCGTTAAAAATGTTTAAACGATCTTGTAAATAAAATATACAATGAAACAACGTTTTACAACTGAAAATATTATTAAATATAATTAATATTATTCTTGTTGTTCTTGTTCTTGTTGTTGTTGTTATTCTTGTTGTTGTTATTGTTGTTATTGTTGTTATTGTTGTTATTGTTGTTATTGTTGTTATTGTTATGTTACTTATTGAGTACATTTTCAACTACAATGAATAATATAATCGATATTGTGCATATTCCTATTATGTAGGAGCATCTTATCAAAATTGCTCATGTAAGATTAATTTGAACTTTCAGCAACATTGATAATTTCGATAATGTGTTGAAAAAATTCTATAATATACGTAATTCTTCCATACTACTTTTACAAAAATGCAATTCACATTGAAATTATAATTATTCAAAAGCACGCTTATGTGTGCGTATGTGCGTGCTGTGTATGTCTAATCGTTCGATTCCTCATGATAATAATAATGATAATAATAATAATAATAATGATGATGATAATAATAATAATAATAATAATAATAATAATAATAATAATTAAACGAAATCCACAATGTAACCTGCTAAACTAAATAACACGAATTACAGTAAATTCAACATTTTATCTGTTTCATTGGAACTTCTTTATAAAAGCAATTGCACGGATTTACAAAATCGCAAAAAGTAAATATTTATACGTATTATAGAAAGGTAGATAAAGCAACTGACAATCAAAATGGAATAGTAATTTTCTCTCTCAGGATCCTTCAAGACTATTTCCGAATATATCAGTGGTCCGATTTTTTTCTCTCTCCTTTCTCCTCTTTACTTCACAATTCTCACTTTACTTAGCCTTTGAATTTTCTCACCGGCCATTTGTTTCCCATTCCAAAGCACAGTCTAGCGCTTCCACCACGTATACCCCCGTCTACCCCCTTCATCAGATACCCGCGCTACCGCGTCCTCTATCTCTAATCCTTCGGCGTTCCTCGGAACTCGATCAGGATTACGTATTCGCTTGCGCGCTTGCGCCGGCGCACGTCCACAAGCGCTTAGGGAAATTCAGGGAAGTTCGCCCGAATTCCATGCCCGCGGTGGAATCCTTAATTAAAGCGTGAAAAAAATCCGCAGCAGCGTCTCAATTAAGGATTCCCTCCTAGTACTTCCCGCTCACTTGCTTCTTTGCTCTCCCTCTACGCCCCACTTCGTTATGCATTATTGCTGGCGAATCGCGCAACTGATGCAATTGCTACTTTATACAATCTTGGGATAGGAATTTTATACACTGCGCTCGTAGCTCATTTCGTCACTATATTCGTCGATATTCCTCGATATTGATAAATTTATATCCCATTGGCCAGCGATTAAAAAGTTCAACTTCTAATTCCATGCGAATCGCTACATCGCTAAAAGAACCCTTTGGAATTATCTAGTGATTTTAAATAGAATCGCAGCTTTAAATAGATAGTCAGGATATTTGTGGAAAGCTTTCGATTACTTCATTTATTTTTGACCTTCGCACTACCAGTCTCGCATTTCATTTCGAAAATTTTCCTTTACTTACGTCTCCCCTTCAATTACACAAGTTTATAAATTTGGCACACATTATTTCTGCTGCTGAATAAGGAAAAAAGCTCTTTTCATAATCGAGATGGCGAATGAAGTGAAAGATTTTTGTATATGGAAATGGATTATTCGTACGCATACGATAAACTAAGACTATATTTATAATCTGAGAATCTGATCTGAAAGTAGAAGAAGATATTGTCAATTACACAACGTAGAACCGTCAATGTTTGTGATTTATTTTTAATCATATTTAACTCGTATTGATTTATCGTGCCAATTACATTTATTAATACTTTATAATGAATGTGGCAATTAAGTGTATTAATTAATTCACGGACTGTAGAAAGTTGTGAAATCGTAGTTATTTCGCTTCGAAGCCCATTCCGCGATAAGTATTCTCCGAGCAAAGTTTACGATAAAATTTGAAAAGATTTACTTCATCTTTCTTTCAATAGAGAGCGAAAGTTCAATGTCATAGTATATCATATTTCTATAAAAATTATATAACTCTTTGCACTGGGATAAGTGGCTCCTTTCTTATTTCATGCACCTTCTACTTTCCTTTCAACACAAATACAGATTAAGAGTTAAGCCATCGAGTACTTTGCATTGCATTTGCCACTTAACTCTGCGCATTACACATGTATACATTATCATGTAACGATTATAACAATATAATACGAATAAAACACGCGACAATTAATATTCCTATAATTTCTACAACAATGTAAATGCTGTATACGAGCAATAAAATGATGAAATAATTAACAACAATATTTTGTTACTAAATATCAGCTTAACGTAATTATAAAACACTTGTTTTATGCCTATTAAAATAAACATTTCAACGTCACTTGATATTAATGTAGTAGCTGTTGTCGGTTCATTCGAACAATTCTTCATTAAAATTAAAAGTTTACTATTTAACGTCAGTATCGAATCGTATTAACTGCTCCAAATTTATAATTCCCTCTGACCCCCCCCCCCATCAGCTCATCGTGGCAATATATTTATTTTATTATGAAAATGTAAAGTCGGAGGCTTGAATAATAATTCGCATCAAGTCGCTAATCAAGGGTTCCGACCTAATAATACAGTTAAAACATTACGGGTCACTAATGTCTGCTCTATCGTAATAAATAAACTGAGTATAAACATAAACATGACGGATGAAAAATTTAAACAGCTTAAGTCTTATGTATATTTTTTCATCACATCTTAATCCATAACAGTGCAATATCTCGGAGCTTTTCTCTAAAAAAAGTAGGCAATGGTATTTCATGAGATATCCTGGTGTCATTAAAGTCCGCTAAACCAGCTTCTTTAATTCCCTACATTTACATCGTTGTTCTCATCAAGGGGCCGATGGTAGACAGGGAGAGGGGTTATGGGAGAGGGTAGATGGGCTGATGAGGGAGGAGGAGGAGGAGGAGGAGGAGGAGGAGGAGGAGGAGGACATTTCCGCCACATTAAAAATTCCAACGATTTCTCTCGCCCCGCATCAGCTCAAGGAAATCCTTATTTATCTTGGACAGCGCAACTACTTTGAGTGGCCTGGGAATTCGAAAATAAAGCCGCCAATTTATCCCCGTCGCTTTTTGTCTCGCGACATCTCGATTACAACCAACGCACCACGCATTTCCCTACCACTTAAGGCTTATGATGGGGCAGACGGGGAGTGATAGCGAGAGAGAGAGAGAGAGAGGGGGGGGGGGGGGACAAAGCAAAACGAAACAAAAATGAGAAACGATAAGCGTCTCTAGCTCTCGACAGCAGACAATCAATGAAAGTTGACGAGTAGTGGGCACAATAATCGCGATTTCTTTCTTCTCGGGACGTACGGACCGGCGAACGAAACTACAACACGTCACAAAAATAAAGTACCGAGAGTAATCAATATATGCCATACTTTTTCTACCTTTCCACTGCCCTCCGGCCCTTTGCATTATTATCTTCTTTTCGTTTCGTTGCTTTATCTTCATCTTTTCTTCTCTACTTCATCTTCTTCAGTTCTTCTTCTTCAGGTCCTCTTCTTCAGTTCTTCTTCTTCAGTTCTGCTCTTTCATCCACTTTATTCTGTACTTCGAGTCTTCATGGAAATGAATGCGGCTCGCCTGTAATTATGGTGTTTTCGTACAAAAGCCTGATAAAGTTGCTGATAAATTTTTAATTAAAATTTAAGAATATTACGATATATATTGTTTTGAGCGCTGCTGACAATAATATTGCATTGGGACATTAATAGGATATAAGATTAATACGAATTAATAGGAATAATATTGCTTTGGGAAATTAATGGAATTCTAATTAAATTGCTCACGATTGGTTGAATTACAAACTGCAACACTATTATGTAAATGTTATTATTTAATTTTATGCAAATGAAACTCTGTTTTATTAGCTCAAATTTATTATCTCGATGACATTGTTTTATGAATTTATGAATTATAAAACGCAAGCTTTGACTTATTATTCTTCGCGAGAATGAACTTTTAACAACCATTATATAACTTATTTATGTATAAATTGGCATTTTTGTATTACCGAATGTGTACTATACAGTCGGCCTCTCTATCTCCGCACTTTCAGTTTAAATTTCATCAAAACATTGATAATTACGTAAAATTATTATTAACCTGTAATTCCCAGGAACAAAGATAAGCACACAACTTCATTAATGCAACTAGCCAATAAGCTTGGGTTATTATTCGTGACTCGAGTCACAAGGACTTTAAAAGCAAACTGTTATTTTCATTTCACGAATAAAACATCATATACGTATTATCATTGCTTTTCCCTCGATTGTTCCTTGCCGCTAAGATCTAACCTGCCATCGTGACGGCTGTTTCCCATGTTTCCAGCGTATTTTTCTTCCATACTCATTTTTGTGACTCCCCCCCCCCCAACGCAATCCCCACTCCCGCGGAGCGAGTTCTTGGTTATACGCTGCCACGAGACTTGCACTTCCAAGTTCGTTATGGACGATACGTTGCCGGGTTAGCTTTATACTATCCATTATGAAAATTTGAAACTTCTTATTCTACGAGTTGGATAAATTTATGCGAGATTTTTGCATCGTATTGTATTATCTCAATATTAAATTGAATGGGAAATAATAATTTTAGTCGAAGCTAAAATTTCCTAAAGTGCGCTCAGCTTTGTGAATGGAGCAGAAAATGCTGTTCCGCTTTTAACATTAGCTATCGGCAAGTTCTGAGACAAGATTTAATTCGTTGTAGAGTTCCTATCGCCGCCCCAATCATACCGAGAAATAAACGCAAAATAATGATTATGTACTCACGTTCCTATTAACATTCGTCTCTACATTGATATATACACATGTGATTCATAATGCACAGGTAAATGGTGAATAATTGCATGGAAAGTATTAAATATGCACGTGACGGACTTGATGTTTCGCGGGGAGGTCGATTAATGTAGCTTTAAATGTTGAAACAACACTAGCTTTTATATTATTAATTTATCCTTTATCAGCTGAATACCTCGAACATAATTTATGCAGTAAATTTACAGAGTTAGAGATTGTGGCAACTTAAAGGGACATAATTTTTAATCATCGGGGTCGAGCTTGTGCTTGCACGACCTTACATTCTGAATTGAAAATCGGTCTCCTCAACGATAGAAAGATAGTGGGAGAGAGTGGAAGAGATTGGGAGAGAAAAGAATATTCGACTCTCGAGATAACGCAAGTCCTCGATGCATTCGCAATTTTCATCAAAAACTCAAAGCCCTTACTTTTATTGATTTTCCTCCTCCTATCGTCGTTTCAAGCAACTCGTGCGCTACGGAACTTTTTAACGCACGAAATCGCCCTCGAAACCTCACCGCTTAATTATATCCGCAATTTACGAGCAACGCAGCCAATAAGAATACTACCCTATCCCCAGCCAATTTAATACATAATTCCACAGCTTTTCGTAAATACGCATCCTTGTGCGAACACACATGCAAGCGCGCGTTAAGTAGATTAGCCCGCAAACTTTTACCAACTTTTCGAAAATTTATCCGCCCATCAATGACGTCGGGGCTTTACGAAAATGAATAATTTCACTGCCCATCCAAGTGCAACGTAATCCCTCCCAATGTTTCATTAAGATGCTGCTGACCCTTTAGCCTACTTTGCCAGCACCGACGAAAATAATAATAATAATAATAATAATAATAATAATAATAATAATAATAATATTAATAAGGACGACGACGACGACGACGACGTGGTGATGGTAGGAGGGAGGCCGAGCGAACAATCGAATGCCGCAATTAACGCAGCCGCGAGAGTCGTGAAAACTTCGACGGGGCTAAGCCCAGCCGCTATCGAGTCTCTGGACCCTCCCTCGCTCGGCCCGACGTCGCTCGCAGCCCCGTCGTCTTCCAGAATAGTTAGGTTCGTATTACATTTAACGCGACGTGTCGCATTAATTTATTATCTCGCAGGAGCGAGTCCTGCGGGCTTGCTTCTCCGCTAGTCGTTAAGCCGCTAAGGTAATTACGCCTCGGCGGCTCCCGTCACGCGAAACTATGCAAAGCCAATCTAAGCGCGGAGACGTCTGTGCGGATAACGAAGACCAGCGCCGGGGTGCATCGACGCGCGATCGATGACGCGAGTTCCGGTTACACGCGATTCAGCCTTCTGCCTGTACGAGCCCGTCGCACTTTCGCAGCCCCCCCCCCCTCATCAGTCGTGACAAGAGCGCCGAGAGGAAATCGAGGCTCGATGACTAGGCGACTTTGATAGAGCGAGTAGGAGGTGGAGGAGGAGGATCGGTGCCGATGTGGTGGCATCTCGGAATTACGTTGATCCTTCTATATGAGCCCGACGCTGCCTTCCGAGCTTCGCCCCGACATTTATTAACTCATTTTTACTTGATTAAATTAGCGGCATATTCGTCCCTGGCGAATTCGCTCACTTTGTCGGCCCCAATTGTGGCCGGGATCCTGAGCGAGGGAGGGCTGTGAGGGAGGGCCTCTCTTCCCATAACTTTATTCTCTCTCTCTCTCTCTCTCACACACACACACACACACACTCTCTCTCTCTCACTCACTCTCTTTTATAATTCTGACCTCCTCGGGCTCACCATTACGCAAGCCTAATTGATACGGTTTCGTGTTACTTATATACCTCTTTCCCGCTTCTCTAGACTTTTCCTTTCGTGGCAGTGGAAAAGTGAGAAAAGTAGTCGCGCCGTTATAAAGGAACAACATTCCCGAGAAATCCTTATTGCCCTACACTAATTATCCTCCTTGAATAAATAAGCTCGCATTTTATCCACGTACTCGTGCAGTCCAGTTTGACGCTCAATGTCCATTCGCGCGTTTCAACGCCATCCGCATGCGATTTTACTATTTAACGCGACAATGCTCATTATTGTAATCGAGTCCTATTCACTCACTATCCCCGATGACGTGTAGGGCTCCATCTCTTTCACTCGCTCTAACTCACTCTCGATAGCAGTGTACATGAATAACAAACACGAGTTGCTAATGAACGCTCGGGCTCGATGAATGCCCCGATCGTTGGCGATGCGATTCTCACCGAGACCCCCTGTCCTCGGAAAAAGCGGAAAATTCGCAAGAATTAAGCGAGCCCTAGCTCATAAGCAACATACCGTATGATATCGCTTGATTCCATTACCCGATCCCTCGAATTATAGCCAAGCTGATAAGTTTAGCCGTTGCTCTCTCCGTTCGGCAAGCGTTTCTCCGACTCTCGACTCCTTCATGTTATCACTCGACCGCCAGGGTAATTGGCTGTGCTTGCGAGGCCATCAGTGCGTGTCCCTGGTGGTTGCTTTGGGGGAGGTGAAGGGACAGGGGATGGTGGCAGTTGTTCCTTTACTTAACATACCCGCGCCGCAGCTTTGGCAGTGCGCGCGGCACACACTCTCCCTCCGAATGATCGAACCGTTGGTATGGGAATTGCCGGGATTAAGCTCCGAGTAAAACTGTCTAAAATTCGCGCCGCGGCATTATTAATACGTTGTATTATCGAATTTTCGAGTCTGATTTTGGTCCAGGGCCCTTACGCCAGGGCTCCCTTGCTAATCTTCCGTTTGTTTATGCGCTCGGTAATTGCCAGCCTAATTCGCTGATTGCCAGCTGACAATTTCGGTACGAGGCGAGCCTCGGCGATGTGGTCGTCGATCGATTTATTTTGTTCGAGCCTAAGTGACGGCTTTTCATTTAATTGGGACGAGCGGGATGGTTGAGCGGGGTGGGGGGAAGAGGACGTTTCGAACTTCATCCAAAGGCCTTCTAATTTAATCGCACGATGCTCTATAAGTTGTGGAGCATCCAACGTCGTATTAATTTATTTATTAGATATAAAATTCGTAAGTGTGAAAATTCGTTTAATGATGTCGGAATAACTTTTTATGCATTTCTACAATTTTTTTTTTTTTTTTTTTTTTTTTTTTTTTTTTACATGGTAGCCGTAGACTTGGAACCGTTGTTGATTCACACGCTTTCCTTCGAATTCCACCATGAAAACGAGAAGAAAAAGAAAATTATGAGGATTGCTATTTTTGTTTGGAGTGAGTGAAGTTTCGGTCATACGTGGTAGATTTAGAAAATTGTAATATTTTTATAAAAGACATGGTCGGAGAGTTTTGTTCTATGTCTGTAATAAATAATTATTATATATAGCGTGAGATTGTGTACGTGAGCATACTTTGCAATCTAATTAATTATATATTAGAAAGATATGCTGTATGTTCGAGTAAGGTTGAAATATCTTACGAGAAGAAGAGAGAATATTTTGCTTGAAATAGTCATGAAAATTTTATAGAAATTTGACGAAAAGTATTAGGCTCTAGCAGTTTTACTATTTGTAAATGACGAACGTAAGAACTCCAATGATCGTTTTAACGTAACACATTAAAGTATTTGAATGAAGTAGTTTGGAAGGCATCCAGGTGTACGTTATTGGTAATTGACTTTAAAATTCTTAATGTTATAAATTACAAATTGTAATATTAATATTATAAGATAATCGTTATTAATACTTATCGAGTTACGTGAATACAGTCAGCATTAAGTGTGTATAGTATTCTATTATAAATTATCTTTGTATAGAATTAAGTTTGTTAATTATGAAAACTTTTGATAAATAGGCTGCATTAAAGGTTAAAGGTAGATAATTTTTAAAATATAAGTAATGCCTTCGTATTTCTTTAAGAAAAAGAAGTACTTGTAATACGCTTATAAATTACAAAATATGAATGTAGCGAAGGGCCAACGCGTTCGACTTGCCAACAATAGCCGACGAAATTTCAATTCGCGTATTTAAATATTTGGTATTCGAGGTATCAGATATCTTAGCAATGTATCACCAACCTTTAGCATAATATGTTAATGGCGTTGATTCAACGCTCGAAATGATTGATTAGACATTGCGAATAATGAAGATAGAGAGCTCACTTGCCAATACTACGCTCGTTCTTCTTTACCTCGACTTCAAAAGAGAGGTGTGTGTGTGTGTGTGTGTGTGTGTGTGTGTGTGCGTGCGTGGGGGTGGGAGGGGGGCGAATAAAAAAAAAACGAAAAAAAGAAAAGAAAAAAAAATAAGCTGTCTGTATGATAAAACGGTAATATAATCTATAATCTTTGTATAGAAGACTAAATGTCGGCAATTTCAAATCTTATAATACGAATATTTACAAAGTAACAATTTGTTTCTAAAATTCTAAAATTTAAATGCTCTTTCGTCCTAGCCGTTGTCTTTCATTTATGCACGAGTCATTTGGAATTTAAAACACAATTACTTCAATTTCAAGCACTGTCGTTAAAGCAATATTTTCTACGGCATATTTCGAACACTTTTTTCATTAATAATATAGAAATTTTTACTTCAGGAGCCTATTTCACGTCATGTTTTACCTAGAAAAGCATTCTTGGCTTTAATACGGTTAACCTGATGCAGAGGGTGAAAAAAGCATTACCCTTCTTACCTTCTTCTTACCTCACCAATTCTAGTTGAACGTTAAAGAAACAAAATGCTTTCTGAAATTTAAAATTTGTTTAAATATCTGTCGGAAGTATAGAAAAGATTGCTTTTCTTACGATTGTCAAAACACTATAAACTAGTCATTGGAGTAGCTTGTAGTTGCAAATGGAAGATTTTAAAATACATATGGAGTCGTTGAAAATTTTATTGAATCGAAATATTCGCTTTTTTCTTTACCGAGATTTCATTGAAAATTTATAATTTACATTAAATAATTGCTAATAGTTAAGAGATTCCGTTTTAATTTAGATAAAAGCTTTTTCGCCAATTTACCGACAATTTGGAGAAATTAAATGAATTATATTTCAAGAAAGTGATTTTTGAAGTTTTTGATTATTGTAAAGTTCGGCTCTGCCCTTTATTACATCTAAGTTTGTATCACACAAATTACTACTATTAATTGGACTTTGAAACTTTGGCAAACTATTTTTTAATAGTCTATCCACTGATAGATATAGTACAAGAATTGTCATTTTAACAGTTCAAACTAATTGACATTTCGAAGTCTTTGCAATGTTGAAAAAAAAATTTTACTTTATAAATAATCTTTAAATTATTATAATCATTTTTTCAAATGGGTTAAGAAGAATATTTTATTTCATGTCAAAAATCAATGAATAATATCTCGGGGTTAGAGACATATTAGCGAAAAACATATTTCTTTCAAATGCTGATGTTAAATCATAACGTTTTGTGAAATATTTTTAAACAAATTATTCATGTACTAATATGTATAAATATGTACTAATATTAAATTAGATTTAATGAAAAATACGGCAATTTTGATTGCAATATTCCGTTTCTAGTTATAGCAAAAATTATTCAACATTGTATTTTAATTTCGTGAAAATATACTGCGAAATAACATGTTAATCAATTTTTTTTTTTTATATATATAAAATTTGTATTTAAAAACTTATTATTTATTTGATACTAATGTGCTGAAAATGTAAAATGCAAACATATTGCTAATACAATTTATTCCAGTAATTGGTAATAATTCCTTAAGCTATATATACATATTTTTTACTCATCGTCATATAATATCTTTTTATAAAAAAATTAATAGTCCTATATTAGGTTTCAGCAGGTTTTGATGATTTTAAAAATCTGTTATTCAACGATTTTGTTTTACTTTCGGTTATTCTTTTTGGAATTTTTCTTCTCTCGCTTTTATTACTAGGAATTTATAAAGCTTTAGTGCCTATGTGCACTAGGAGCAGCTGCCATTTTGTAGGCGAGAAACACTTTTTAAAAATTCACGGAACTCGATCCAATCGTGTCTTCTCGTTTTCTATGTATTAAATTTTCCTTTCCTAAAACATGCAAGGTTTTTCGCGAATTCTTCAACGGCCGTTAAGCCTTGAGCTTTACTCTCAGTTTAATAAAACTTTGCCGTGAATGTAAATAAAACGAATGACAAAGTAGATGATAATTGTAGTAACTCGAATGGTAAAACTCAAATGGTTACCAAGTAAAATAGATTATTACGAATTATTGTTTATTAGTTGCTAGAACTGAGCAATAAAATGCAAGGAAAAATCATGAAAAAGAATTCATTTATAATTGGAATTTAATTATTGCATGGGTTTGTAATATTATATTGTAGTGTAGATGATTAAATGGATCGTAGTGTTGAATATCTTGAGTAATGCCCACTTGAGATTTTATCGTTCGAACATTAGTTTTCAATAATATTGTTCTCATATCATTTATACATTAGTCACTATATCCTTTGTAATTTCAAGTTTCAATTTCATTTTGTACTTGAAATTTGATAAATAGGGTCACTATAAATTCAACGATACTTCATATCGTTTAAATATTGTAATCTATTCGCATATTCTAATTAATTCCATTTATCTTATGAATTAATGGTAATGGAGTAAATTGATTTCAATGGTAAATTGTACATGGATACAATTAAATCATTATTTATGGAATAAAAACTAATTGTGGATGATAATGTGGATTTTTTTAATATTGAAAGTAAATTATAGTAAAAGTCAGCGTTTCCCTCACATTTCGTTTCCCTACGATCACATAAATTTTCGTCAATATTTCTCGTCTCTTTATCACAATATGAAACAAAACATTATTACATGCGACAACGAAGAATTGAAGTCAATTTATCGTCTTTAATATATTCATAAATTTGATTCGTTTTTACTGGGAAAAACCGCAATCCACAAGGTAGTAGAGAAATTAAGTGCTTGATATATTTGATTTTACGTGATATTAAAAATTGCAATTGAACGAGTGCACAAGTACACCACTGTACTGTACAAAAGTACTCATTTCATGATTAATTTGATGAAAGATTGAATAATCGGCTAATTTACTTTGGTACTCGGTATTTCTCAATTTATAAGTAATCATTATCTTGAAATTCAAGGCTCAATTCAACTTCATCAATTAAGTACGCCGAAATTTTTCATTGTCATTCAATTTTTATGGGAAATTTCATACGCTCAATCTTGAACAAATTTTAATCTCTCCCCGCATTAATCGCAGATAGAGATTAGAAAATCATCAATTTCAAGAATACAGATAGAATAATAGTAACTGAATCTGTCATTATCGTGAATTTCGTAAAATTCAATGAAATTTATTTATATTTTCCATAAACGTCATCGATAATTCTTAACTGAAAGAAGAGAAAATATCATTTTAACAAAATCTTAATGTGTCACTTTCATTGTACAGGTACAATTGAAGGAGTGCAAATCCCGCGAAAGTCTCGTTAAAGCGGAGTGAAATTATCATATTAAATGAAAAGCATTGTGAATTGCGTTGCTAATTAAAAATAGTCATTCTCGAAAATTTTATAACTTTAAAAGCCAACGACCTCGTTCGATTGAATAATGTAATTGATAATTGATCGACGTCATGCGTCGAATTATATTATAAATAAAGCCGATAGGCAGGCAGGAGCTTGTAAAAGCAATGACATTACATCATACTTTATGCTAAGGGAAAAATTAGAAAAGTATGAAGTAAATTTGAGCCATCGATATACAACATATCACATTGAATGTATTAGCCGTTTAAATTGTGCAGACTCGCGCATAATATCGCACATGGTACATCGATTCTTAAAGCTGCTTTACGGGTTTAGCGTAAGATACCTCTAAAAATGAAAATCGAAACTCATATGACCCATGAATATACAATATCGTGCTCATGATAGTTTTACGATTATTTTTTTCTTCCAGTAGATTATGCAGTAGAGTATAGTAATGATATAAACTGGTGTTGCAACTATAATAATTATTCAGCTAACCTGGACTTTTGAGCGATGAGTTTAAATTGTATAATATGACAATGTTTTTATTATAGATAATATTTATTTGTTTGTTTATGTTTGTAGTAATTATTGTGCATGAGCGTCGAGTGAATTTATGGTTTATGTATAATTATATCATACGTAAAGGATAATGTTGTTTTTGTTTAAGCCGATCGAATGGATAAAGAATTGATGGAAAGTTAATTTTACACAGACTATAAAGCCATTATCTATGTTTTATTCAATAGTAACTTGTATTCCATACATTTGCCACACAACTACATACAGTCGAAGTAAATGCAACTTAATATTTTGCAAATCTTTATAAAGGTTTTGTTTCATAGTCGATATTAAAGAAATTCCATTTTCTTATAAGATCGAATTTTTATTTAATTAAAGTATCCGAACGGAAAAGGATATTTGGAAAAGTCTATTATTTACTTGTAAAATTTATATTACATCATTTGCTATGATTAATGCTAACACGGAATTAAAATTGCCATTTATTTATCATTAAAAGTAAATAAATAAGAATTCTCTAGATATTTGTTAAGAATTCATTGTGTTGCTTTATTACGTGGAATTCTTTGATAGTAATATGACATATTTTCTTCTTTTTTTTTTTTATTTTTTTTTTTTTTATTTTTTGTTTCTTTATTATAATAAAATGAAAATTTTTTAAATTTCTTTAGTCTGTCATATCTGCACCATAAAACTATCTATTTATGGTTCCATCGCCATCATTACCTTCTTTTCGCTGATAATAAAGATTTGGGAGTCTCTTGTATTCCGTCAGTGATGCAGCGCCAAATTGCTTTTATATATGGCTTCCTTTATTTGCTTCTATCGATAAAAATTAAAATGTTTATACTTTGATTGTTATGCAATTTAACAACGTATAATAATTTAATTACTAGCAAGGATAATCGATAATTCATGTATTCATAGATCAATATTACAGTATGAATTGTTGAGAGAATGAAAAAATTGTAATTATTGTTTCGTCTCAAGGAGTGATCGAGTGAGAGGCAGAAACAGAGAGAGAGAGAGAGAGAGAGAGAGAGAGAGAGAGAGAGAGAATGAACATCGGCAGCACAATATAATTGAAAGATTGTGCTTAGTAATCTTCTTATGTCATAACCCTACAATTGCTACTTGATTTGAAAATTTAGGCAAACAATTTCTTTCTAATAAATATAATAAAAATGCAATAACGGCGTCTCGAATTTCTCTACTTAAAATTCGATCAGCTCGTGTATGATTGGAAAAGGTCAATACGGGGCATTGCGCATAACCGAAGCCTATTATATTTCGAATTTACTCTCAAGCGTATCCACACACTCCACTGTCCTTGTATCAAAGAACTCTCGCCCATGTACTCAGTAATAACGAGTAATAACCAATTTAAAAACAATTCATTATATTTATTCGAAGAGACGATAGCTTCCAATTATTCATCCAGCCGTGCATGAATATTTAAAGCAATGGCGTATATATGGGAAATTCAAGGAGAGCGTCGACGGGATCGCTAATAGAAAGCTAAAAGAACGTCAGCCAGGGATAACCATACGGATAAAAATAAGAGCGTTCCTCTGTACAGCGAGGATATGGTGATGTTGAGGTGGCGTTGCGGCGGTTGGGGATGAGTTGGCGGCGGAGGGGAGCGAGACGAGTTACAGGCGGTATCGGCTGAAGGGAAGGTTAGCGTGAAAAAGGATGGCGGGAGAGAAGGTCGCCCGAGGGTAGCATGTGTTGCCTTTCCCTTAATATAATTCTTGAGCGTCGGCTCACTCCGGCACTGGCTTCGGCCTTACATAATGCAGTCGCATCGCGTCGCCTCGGGTTTGGACCGCATGAAAAATCCAGGATCCTCGCGACGCGCGACACATAGTCAGACGGTGCACGCCTCCTTCGTCGAGACGACTGAAACTGATGCTGTCGTGCGGCTCATAATATTATTGGAGCTGCGCGAGAGGATGAAGAAGAAGAAGAAGATGATGATGATGATGATGATGATGATGATGATGATGATGATGATGATGATGATGATGATGATGATGATGATGATGATGATGATGATGATGATGATGATGATGATGATGATGATGATGATGATGATGATGATGATGATGATGATGATGATGATGATGATGATGATGATGATGATGATGATGATGATGATGATGATGATGATGATGATGATGATGATGATGATGATGATGATGATGATGATGATGATGATGATGATGATGATGATGATGATGATGATGATGATGATGATGATGATGATGATGATGATGATGATGATGATGATGATGATGATGATGATGATGATGATGATGATGATGATGATGATGATGATGATGATGATGATGATGATGATGATGATGATGATGATGATGATGATGATGATGATGATGATGATGATGATGATGATGATGATGATGATGATGATGATGATGATGATGATGATGATGATGATGATGATGATGATGATGATGATGATGATGATGATGATGATGATGATGATGATGATGATGATGATGATGATGATGATGATGATGATGATGATGATGATGATGATGATGATGATGATGATGATGATGATGATGATGATGATGATGATGATGATGATGATGATGATGATGATGATGATGATGATGATGATGATGATGATGATGATGATGATGATGATGATGATGATGATGATGATGATGATGATGATGATGATGATGATGATGATGATGATGATGATGATGATGATGATGATGATGATGATGATGATGATGATGATGATGATGATGATGATGATGATTACTCTGAGATATGGATAGAGCTGATTCCTTTAAAGCAGCATTATTCATCCCCGTCCTTGGGACGTTTCACCTTCTCGGCTGTGTTAAGGAAGAGGCTTCGTCGGCTCTCGATGTAAGAATGATTTTGCGGAGGAGGATTCGACAACGTCAATGTCGCCATGATTCGATTTCTTTATTTTTTTACGCGCTTTTTTCTCTCTGTATTTTTAATCGTTTGGTGTTTTGGAGAATTGTGAAAAAAACTATAGAATGGTTTGGTGACCATCACTTACCTCTAAGCATAAAGCGAACAATTTTATCGCAAAGCTTACCCATGCTCTATCTAGAAATAGTCTGTTTACAATAGTATTTTCATTTTGATTGGGAAATTGGAAAATGTATGAATGTATAGAATACATAATGTACGCTGTTGGAATAGTATAGGTAGGCAGGCAATATAGAGTGTTATGGTATGATTATTATAAAAGAAAATTTGAAGAAAAAAAAATGAAAAACAAAATGTGTGTATGCGTTTTCATTGAAAATCATTGTTGGGATAAAAATTTAATTCCATGCCTTGCGAAGCAAGAAGAAAGAAAAATGAAGAGAAAATATGAAAATATTTGCAAATGGAGATATTAAATAAGAGAGTCTAAATTCAAAGGGAAATTCATATTCATAATATGATTATCGATCCGTAAAAAATATTCACTTCGCTAAATTTACACTGCTATTTAAACATTTAAAAGTGAAGGCGCTAAGAAGTAACAAAGACATAATCATTTGTATAAACTATGAAGATGAAATGAAAATCTATGGTACACATTTGACATAATAATCCAAGATCGTCAAAATATAGTAAATTACATTTGTTATCATAGTACTCTGATTATTTTAATTTTATTAATTACGAGTTTTTAATGATAATTACTGTAATACAGTTGAATTACACACACACACACACACACACATATATATATATATATATATATATATATACATTTATTTAATAGTCTATGCGGATATATAAAATTGTCATAAAATTTTGTATATACAAGTGCAACGATATTCCAGTAAAATTAAGCGAATGCATTCTATTTATAGTATTCCCCCGTAGGCTGAACTTGTGAAATGATGGGAAATAAATATTTATAAGGCACTTTTATAACCAAAAATAGCACGTGGATTGGTATGACGTAAGCGCATAAAAGTACTTGGCCCTTAAGCAATCGCATTATTTATTCCGCTTCTCAAACTTAACACTTTGCATACGTCTACAAAGTTCTGTGAATCTTGAAAATGAAAAAATAAAATAAAAAAAAAATAAAATAAAAAATATGAAATTGTTCAGAAACATGTGTTATACACGCGTGGCACATCGAACAGTCACACGAATGCAAAAGAACTGAGCGATAGACGGGCTCTCTTGAGCAAGCAATTCTCATTCGACGAGCAGCACGAGTAGAAAAGGACATTGGGACAATAGGAAGCACTGTGAGACAAAAAGAATGTCCGAGCTTTTGGAAGGACCAGTGACATGGGGTCACGCTTCGCGCCCTGGTACATAACTTGGCGGCCGCAGTCAAAGCCCCGGGGATTTGAAACTTTCGGTCTGATACATCGGGCGCCCGGCAACTTCTCACTTCGATCACCACTCGTCCCGCTAGATACCTTTCTCTCTCACTCTCTCGCTCTCTCTCTCTCTCTCTCTCTCTCTCTCTCTCTCGCTCACTCTATCTCCCCCTTCATTCTCTCCTTTCTGGCATGCCGTAGCCACCAACTGATCAGTCTCTATTGTAATCCAAAAGACGAAGAGCTTGAGGGCCGCTACGACCACTGGTCATTGGGACTTGAAATATTCCAGAAAAATCCAAGATTTTGTAGAGCTAGGGGCGATGTAGTTTTTTTAGATGAGGGTTCTTTTTATGAAAAAAGAAGGGACGAACTTTCGTCATTTGATTGCGGCGACTTATGGCTTTTGCTATTTGCCTTCTCAGAATATATCTAGAAAATACTTTACCGACCCAATACTTTCTAAGGCTAATATCGAATTTTCACGACCGAGTCTCGAACGAACATGACTAATTGCTACGAAAATATCCTATAATAATCTAACCGCTAGAGAGTTTCGTATATGTCAATCATTTGCAATGACATTCATTGACAGCCACTCTAACCCTACAAACGTATGGAAATTTTTGTAATATCGTAAAAATGTGGCAAATAGCATAATTAATAGGGATGACAATGCTTTTCGAGACAATGCTTGTGCAAACAATTTTGCGGTAATTTCATAATTTCAAAAGACACGATATCTCGAAACGGCAAAACAAAACAAAAAAAAATTTTTTGATTTTTTTTTGATATATTGAGAAGAAATTTCTTGTATTCGCCAAAGGACTCGCGTCATCACTAGAGTCAAAAACCACATAAGCGAAATCATTGTGAAAAGTAAGATTTCTTGGAAGAATTATGTGCTGCATGCGAACCAAGTAAACCGTTTACTTCAATCGATGCATTTCAATGATGAATCGTCGATCAGCCGAGCCAAAAAATCGCACGCGCATGAATTATAAAAGTGGCTTACATCGTCCAGAAAATTGCAATAACTCGGCAAGAATACAAGCATCGCGCAGACTGAAGGAGCTCACCTTGATGTAGCGGTATTGCGCCTGAAGCGAGGCAACGCGTCATGCACAGTGATGCCTGCTCAATCATCCGACAGGCGTGTTACACTCGATACCGCTGTCTGCCAAACATCGACTCGTTCTACTTTCGAGACAAGTGTAGTCGTGTATTATTCAGATATTAATTGGGCGTAGGAGGAGTCGTTGGAAAACCGAGGCATTATTAGTAATAAACCTCAATGATAATTAAAGCTGTATCGGGATGATGTGCTGTAAAAGAGGATTTTTCATTGTCCGCTGACCGTTCCTAGGCATTTTTTTTCCTCTTTTATACGAGCGTGAAATTTATATGAGAGCATCGGCTCGTCGAATAAACTACCTAATCGTAATGAATATTTATAGTTATCCAATATAACATATTCAGCTATCTATATAAGTTTATATTAACAAATTACAAAGTATTCGACACTATACAATGAATATTAAGCTTATGGATAAAAACTTTTTTCTTTCTTTTTTTTTCCTTTTTCTTCTTTTTATACGAATTGTCATGTTCGGATTGCTCAAAATGCTAATTAAATCTCATCCTAATATTACATAAAATTTTTATTTCGTTTAATAATGTACTCGTATAACTATTAGGTGGCTCGCACTCGTTTGACATGTGCAGTGTTGAAACAAAAACAAACAAAAACAAAGAAAGTAAAGAAAAAAAGAAATTGATTGTTCAGAAATATTTGTGAAATATATGTGCAGAGCAGACATGTAAAAATGTTGACATTTACTACTACTATAAGGAACGGAAAATTATTGAGAGAGTAAGAAAAAAATCTTTTGATCTGAGAGAATGTCAGTGCTGCGACAATCTAATGCCAAACGTAGTAGCCCCGCCGGTCCAAAGCCTTAAAACATTTAATTCGCTCGATCGCCAAACAGATTTGACAGGCGCACGCGTAGACGTGACTAAAGGATTGTCCCGGAGAGCTAATTAATAAATGCTGGCGGATTCGGATTGTTGTAAATCGATTATAATCAGCCGAATTAGCTATGAAAATATCGAGCGCACGGGTAATAAAATATAAAATGAATTTCTGTGTTGATCGTGCCATTGTTTGTCGAAGGATTGCAATTGAAATTCGTATGCGCCGGGGCGTTGAAAATTGTCGAATCGCTTGTCGAATCTCAGGAAGAATGAGGATGAGCCGCGGTTCGGAGGGATTATTGGCGTTAAAGTGGAACGCGCGTTGGCATTAGATTACGGGACTGTGGAATAATAACGAATCGAGTGACAAATCTATGCAGGCAATATTGGCTCCCGCCAAAATTGACTTTCAATTGTCGAATGTGGCCGTGGAGCATTTATTATTAGTCTTCCGGGGATTCTTTAGGCCACGTTTTGAGACGCATTGGAGCTTTGTTTTACGCATGGCATATATTAATTTATCGCAATGCCCTCGTTATTTCAATTCTTCGAGCCGGCATATTAAGTAATATTGAGTAATTTTAATTTCCTACTTTGCGATTAATGATTATTTAGACTTTGGTACCTCGAGACGTCGATTTTGCTATAAAACGGCTTAGCTGTGATACCGTAGGATTTTATCGTCTCTGTGCCGTCGAGAGCCGCGAGCCCAAATATTTAATATCGATATTTATGATAATTGGCCATCAACGGTCGTGCAAAGGAGGACATAATTTTTATATAATAAAATCGAGAGAACGAAAAAAGTCTGAAAACCTTGTGGCACAGAGTTTTTAGAGTAATAGGAATTATTGTTTTCCAATAATTAATTTAATGTATGCTTACCAATCACTCGATGAATTTCACTTATTTTTCTCTATAATTAAATATTATCCCTTTAGAGTCGTGAAAATTAGCTAGCATTTGTTAGTTACGTTAGTTGGTAAAAAACATTTAATGTCAGTGTTTCGCTTGCCATCTTAGGATACGTAAATTTACATAGTGACTAAGAATGCTCTCTCTCTCTCTCTCTCTCTCTCTCTCTCTCTACGTGTGTGTGTATGTGTGCGTGTGTGCGTGCGTGAGACAAACGGAACTAAGGGATAGGCGAACGGAAAGTCGAAAGCTCGAGAGGAAATATCGAATATCAAATATTAGCTCCTGCAAATAGCAGTAGATCCTTGGCACGGCGGGTGGGTCGTGGTGGGGCTCGGGCTAGGGGAGGGAAATGAGACAAGCTGCAGAATTAAATTCCAACAAGACACCCGAGCGCACTGACCCTACAACCGGCGTATCCTTTGCCTTTTCTATATGATACGAGATATATATATATATATATATATATATATATATATATATAGAGAGAGAGAGAGAGAGAGAAGTCGCGATGCACAGCCATACGTGGGAGAACGTATCACCGTGGCATACCTGCCGAGGCTCGGGCAAACGTGTGGCTAAAGAGATTGGAAATCCTAGCGAAGGCATTGTTATTTGCTTGGATGTAGCGCGTGAGAGTGTAAGGGCGTCATAAAAGCTCAGGGATGTGCCAGGCCCTTTTAGCGCAAAAGGTCGTTACCGTTATTAACAAGCTATTCCGTTCAAGTTGAAAAAATAGTCGGATTGGCGCGGAGGGGCAAGAGCGGCCAGGTTTGCAAAGTACTTTGTGCTTTAACGAAGGCGGTATCGAGGTGTCGCGGCTATGGCCGCTTTACCATATTAAAACTTTGTAAAGTTATAATAGTCGAAGGTAAAGAGAAGGAAGAGGAGCAATATCGGCAAGGTGCTTCCACGGGAATTCCCGACATCAACGACACAGAAATTTCATTATGATTTTTTAAAGAAATTATTACTTATATACATGTAGGTGACAAATCAATAATCATCGATCGGGTTGTCGCTTACGTTTCGTGAATGCAGTAATCGCGACGGTCATTAATTCATTAATTTCCAAGAGCCATTAGTCGATAAAGAAGAAAGGTAGTCGATGGTCGAGAGTGAGAGAGAGTAGTGGAATGCTGGTGAGGAAGTGGTATATTGGAAGAAGAGAATACAAAAGAGGAGAGAAGAGAGAAAAGACGAGTGAAGAGAGAGAGAGAGAGAGAGATAGAGATAGAGAGAGAGAGAGAGAAAGAGTGAGAGAGAGAGATAGTGACTACGCGGGTACTAACTTAAAATTCAGTTAACGAGCCGATAGAATCGTAGTCGGTCCGGTTCCCTTCGTCACGTTCCCCTCGGCCCGCTAAAATATGACCCTCGCAACGATTATCGATACGGATCGTACAAATTAAATTGCGCTTCCTCGAGCATTTCCGCGCGAGACACGAGTGCGTCTTAATTAAAAAGCTGCAAACTCAATGCTCTGAGTGTCTGAATAAAGTGGGGGCGGAGGGGATGTAGGGAGGAGGATGAGCGACATTAGCCGAGCTCAAAGTGGAAATATCAAGGGCTGCTTGGGCGGTGGTAGGGTGGTGGTTGAGGGCGGGTAGTTCGATGGGGGGGGGGGGGGTTTTGAAGGCTGTTGTGGAGCGCGATGACTGCCACTGATAAGTTCAACGACGTCGTTCCCGACAGCGGCGAGGCCTGGTGCAATCGGCGCGGAGACGAGGCCGCGGCGACGGCGATTCTCGCGTAATTGCGCTCGCGCTCAATGGAATCTGCCCGGCGAAATTGAAGCGGAAATTTCGCGCGCGTCTCCACAAAATGTAATTGGAGGGGACGCGATTTTCTCTGTGATTCTCGCTGCGGAGGACGCGTGTTCCTGATAGCGACTGCCGGGCTCAACTTGGCCGACCGGATCAGCTCGGCTCCTCCACGCTCGCTTTAATGCTTCGCCAAGGAATGGAAATTTTTAATCTGCGCGTGTTCGTGCTCGGCGTGACTTCGCTGCGCATGTGCGCCAAGGGGAAAAACTGCCGTACTGGGCGCACTTACTTTCTACGATGCATTTACACGGGTAATTCATGCTTTTTCGATTTAACCGCGGCGCCGTCTCTGTAATTTGACGATGCACGTGACTTATCGGACGAAATTAAGATTACGTCTCTACTGGGGTAAGGCGCCATGAAATTAGGACTTTTATTCATCTTGACACTTTCATCCGTTTTGCAATTGTTAATGTAGCGCAATTTCATTTGCGCGCTTAATCGTCCAAGGAGGCTCGTCGTCCGCTTCAATCTATTGCTTTTACTTTTATGTGGAGCGCGAATATTTCTTATCGCTCGCTGACGTCTCGTATCTTCTTTTAGTGCACACTTCGGTACTTATGTGGATTACTGCAAAAAGGGCCAATATATTTCACTTTTCTTCTCTCGTACAGCACTACTGCCATTTTGTGTTGTTTATTTATTTGTTTGTTTGTTTTTTTTTTTTTTTTTGTTTTTCTTTTTTTTATAAATTTCGTTGTTGTTGTGTTTCGATGGAACAACAAGGCACACAAAAAGTACCTTAGAGCATTTAAAACACGATACTTTGATATACGTTAGCTGCTTGAGACTACTACATTTGTAAGAGATGATTTTAATTTAAATGCACGCTGTACTCGTATGTGCGAGTGAAATTTAGAGAAACAACAGTTATGTGGCCATGTGGCACGTCCAGTTGCCATTGACAAGAACAAAACACTATTAAATTTTTAACGGTTGATAATTAGTTATGATGATGACAGTGAAGAAGCAATAAGCAATTGGGAGTTGACTAGCCAATGACCTTAATATGGAAACTCCAAAATGAAATTACGGAAAAAGAAATAGAAAAATAAAAATGGAAAAACAATCGAGAAAATAAACAAACAAACAATACAAATTATAATAAACGTTATTTCCCGCATGAATAATGAAGATTACTAAACATTGAATTTGCTAAATTTCGAAGATTGCTACATTTTACGAACACCATGCGATTTGTCATCTATAAAACTGTCGCTCAATTAAAAAATGTAATATCGTTAACAAAATGATAAACATATTGTAGAAAAATATTGCTACCACTAATTGAGATATAATTAATAATTGCGATATAATTACATTTTCCAATTTGATTGTTTCTGTAAATTTTCACTAACTTTTTCTCGTGCTTCTAATAATTGCCACACTAATCTTACCTCCTCTACGGTATTTCACGACAATAAAGGAGTTAAGAGCGGGAATCGCCGCCGTCTGTCCGTTCCAGATTTCACTGTCTCGCTCTTACTCTCTTACGGCAGTGTATACTTTACGAGAGTAAAAGGGAACGACACAGTTCCAAAAGATCTCGGAATCGCGAAGTGTGTCTTGAGATTAAGCCCCAGTCGACTCTAGTTTCTCTCTCTTTTCGTTTCCATCTTCCTGCTCCTCCTCTTCCTCCTTCTTCTCATCCACCTTCTCCTTCATCTTCATCTTCATCATCTTATTCTTCGTCTTCTTCGTCTTCGTCTTCTTCGTCTTCTTCTTCTTCTTCTTCATCTTCTTCTTCTTCTTCTTCTTCTTCTTCATCATCATCTTGTTCTTCTTATTATTATTATTATTCTTATTTTCTTGATTCACAGAAAAGGAAGCCGTTTAAAGGTTTTATCTACGCGGCTGGTTTGGCTATATTTTTCTCACAGTTGGCTGCTCGTACGCTCGCTCTCGCGGCTTCCAAAGCTAAGATCTTGGGGCAGCGAAAATTCCTACATCGTCTACACGAATACATGTACGCAGAAATGTACTACTGTCTTCGTTTATTACAGTAAAGTCCGGTGTGGACAATTTTTGCTGCGTTAAGTCGAGAAGCCGAGCTGCTTTTTCATTAATAAATTACTCAAGATGTACGAGAAAGCATTTATTTCTCAGATAGTCCAGTTATTGAGAAATATTTTGATTGACATTGCTGTTCAACAAATTTCCCACCTTCTCTTGTCCATCGAACTATTAAAGGATATTAAAATTTCCTAATGAATTCCAATCTCTCGTTCCGAAGGACTCGTGCTTGTATATAATTTGTCCCTTATCTCCTTGATATAAAATCGCAAAAGCAAAGTACAAAATAAAATTAAACAAAAAACAAAACAAAAAACAAAAACAAAAAAAAAATAATTAAACGGATAGTATCGACTTCATATTCCTATAAGCTTTTTGTAATTTCTTAAGACGAACAATTTTTAATTAAAAATTTACTATTCCTTGTACATCGGTCTATCGCAGGCAAGTTAATGCAATAAGATTAACTGTCGCTAAATTTCGATTTCTATGAATATCACGTACTTGAAGTAAAGACCAACATCAAGTGAAATACAAATAAAGGAAGGTAAATAATAGACTGTTGGCATATTTCTGAGATGCTCGCGTAATATTTTAACTAACATTACACAAATTATCGTGCAAGTCGAATGTGAAAATCTGTCGTTCGAAATCTCATATGAATATCTCAATGCCTGTTTATGTAAATGTTCTTATTAGAATGTGGCTCGATGGAAAGTGGGAATAGGATGCAAATAATTGTACTGCGTTGTGAAAAATTAGTGCCGGGTGAAAAAAAAAATCAACGAAAAACAATAAATAAATAAATAAAACGACCGATGTCACGTTTTCTCACGTTTTGCCACATTTTCCCACGTTTTCCCACGTTTTGCCGCGTTTTGCCACGTCATAACCACACAATTGCCACGTTAAAATGTACATTTAGCATAATTAAACGCGAGCCACCAAATGCCTGGCTAACATAATATAAATGGCGAAATTGAAGAATCGGCAACGTCGAATTAACATTTTACCTCCGCCCACCTTCCCCTCCCCATCCCAATCCCCGCCCCTTTTAGTTACACTATACAGACCGATGCTTTGTGCCATTTTACTTGGATTTTTAAGCAATTCTATGACGCACTTCCGACTATTTATGCTCGTGCATGTCGTTGGCGAAAAAGTGGATTTCCCGTCACTGGGAGATAAAACATACTACTTAAATGTTAAATTCTCTCAGGCTCCGTCCTCCCATCCCATTCAACTCTTTTTCGTTTAGAATGAAAGCATGCGTGCTCGCCGTAGACTCAACTATATTTCTCTCACAGTTGGCTGATCCTCGTCGGCTGCCATTGCCACTTTCTCCGCTACATACGCGCTCGAAACAAAGATTCTCGCTCGAGGGAACGCAGGATGTGTATAGAGCTTCTATATATCGTTTGACAGCGTTGCCGACTTTTAGAAGAAGCTATTTTTTTCCGTATTATTTTGAAAGTGAGGTAGAAGGATTGCAGGCTACGTCGACTTGGCTGTTTACCTATTCCATTGATGCATCGACGAGAGAATTCACTTTAACTAGTCGAGAATGCAGAAGACGACCCTTATTACAAGGACGGCTTAACAAATTTCAGCCACTTTTCTCCTCGGTACACGAGAACTGTATTTGAAGCAGGATGCAGCAGCTGCTGTTCTTCTCTCTCTCTCTCTCTCTCTCTCTCTCTCTCTCTCTCTCTGTGTGTGTGTGCGTGTGTGTGTGTGTGTGTGTGTGTGTGTGTGTATTAGTACGACAGTAGTCAGCACAAATCAGTAGGAATAAAATGCCTTTTGAGGAGAAGGATCGTTATTTTTTAAGTCAGCTTTCAAAGCTTCTTTTTGCTTTCTTGTTGAGAAGAAACACTGCGATTTATTAGTCTTAGGGAGTAGCAGGAAACGGAACTTATTTGTTATAACTTTATTACGTGAAGTTGTTATGAAATTTCCTCTTACTTATAAAGCTGTTTTTCTCTACAGACTTACTTACTTACTTACTTACTTACTTACTTACTTACTTACTTACATAGATAATTCATTTCATTCGTAAACTTAGCGTAAATTATGTTTCTATGCTTTAACCATACATACTTAATCCATATTAATCAATGATTTTTGTTTTTGTTTTTGCTTTTTTTTTTTAACGAAGTTACGCAATTAATTTTACTATTAAGCCAATGCCATTTACAATCTAATTCCCATACATTTGTGAATAAAACTACTTTACATATTATACTATGTAAAGTTTATATTCACATGTTTATTATTACGAGATAAAAATTCATGAAACCAGTAATTTTAGCCGAGCAGTATTTAGATAAAATTGTCGTAAAATTGTTCTTTAAAAGTGATAAACGAATCTTGCAATTTTCTTTAAAAGGAAATCGTGCTCCCACGAATGGTCATTTTTAGTTTTAAATTTTACATTCACGATAAATTCGAGTGAATGGCAGTAACTTTCACGTAGCACGAGGCATTTTATATGTTAGAGACATATGTAATGACGTTAGATTTATAAAAAAAAAAAAAAAAAAAAAATCATATATGATATCCTAGTTGAAAACGCAATTGTACAATTATGAAAAATAAAAATAATTATTATTATCGATTAGTCGAAAAATTAAAACATAATCATATGTTTCAATATGATTTTATTTTATTTTTATCAATGTTGAAATTTTGCGTTTAATAAGAGAATTTTTAAACTTTATAAACGTTAGTAAGTGAGTATAGAGAGGCCATAGCGTTGAAATAAAACTACGATTGACCTTTTCTTTTTTTCATTATATTCATTTGGAAATAAACGCTTCGTTAACATGAATGTTCGAGTACTTGTAATTATATTTATTAGCGCCTCACGCGACCGCTTCCCTTATAAATCGCTCTCTCCTGTATTAACATTTCGCAGGAAGGAAAATTTTATCCTCGACTAATGTCTCACCTTCCAGCAATGTTAAATTATGTGATGATAATAGGTCCGTTGCACCGTCGTTAGGATAACGCCAATATTCTCTTGCTAAAGTCAGAGAAGTGAGCCTAAAAAGGACGTCCATGAATAAAGGATGCCCGTAGTGATAGATAAGAGAAGGAGTAAAGAATCGTGCAGACAAGTGTAAGAAAAGTTCAGAAGTGGAAATAGTAAGATACATATTCCAATAAAATTATAATTCGCAAAAGCAAATCAATAATTGATTTGCAGACACTATTTAATGATAATTAATATATATATATATATATATATATATATATATATATATATATATATATATATATATATATATATATATATATATATATATATATATATATATATATATATATATATATATATATATATAGTAAGTTATTTAGTAATAACATGTCTATTTGTATAAATATTACATCAATTTTTTATTTATCTCATATATATATATTTTTTTATTTTCAAATAAAATTAATTGATACATTATGAATCTGAAATGACAATGTTGAGTATAAACTGTTTCATAAAGAATGCATCATCAGATATTTACACAAAATTAATGAACAAAGGATCAATTTTTTTTATAAATAATACTTTGTGATTTTTTAAACGTCATTGAAATTCTTTGTGTAACAATGTATAATAATTATTCGTATAATTCCCAAGAATTTCATTACTAAACTATCTAAATAATTTAACGTTTGTGTTTTTGATATTACAATTATCGTACTACTATGCAAAAACTTAAAAATATTCCTCCTATATTCAATTTCCCAATCATCAACAGTATTATCTTCGATATTCTATCGTACGCTTTTTATTTCGGCAATTATTTAAATAATTCGTCTCTCCTTCACCAAACTAGTCCAATGAACCTGATGGAATTTTTCGAGCACCCTGGACCTTCGCATAACAATCATAATACTAGCCAATGAAATCATCGCTCCCATCATTGTTTATGGATAGTTAAATAAAAGCTACATTATCATTGGATATTGAATTTCTTCATGACTCTAAATATTAATACAATTTATTTTGATTGTTCTTGATGAAAAAAATGCAGCTCTAAAAGCTTGCTTTGCTGATTCATATTATACAACGAGTAAAAAGCGTCACGTAATCGAATTATTTTAAAATATATATATTTGAAATAATGATAGCGCATTTACCAGAGAGAGAGAGAGAGAGAGAGAGAGAGAAAGAGAGAGAGAGAGAGAGAGAGAGAGTATTTTGTACATTTTCGTAAGTAAGATATCATCGGAAAATTGCTCTATAATTAGCTTCCATCAAGAAACTCAATAGAAAATAATAAGATCTGCGCTGCCGTGATAACATTAAAGAAATACATTAGCTTTAAGTGTTGGAAACGATGAAATTTCGTACTACAGACTACTTTCAAAGCAATACTAAACTGGAAAATGTATAAGTTTAAATACTACGTAATAATACATATCCATCATTTTCTTTATACATGATGAAATATTGTTATGGAGAAATAGAAAAATTAATTAGTAATTTGCATAAAAAATTAATCTAACTAGTCAAGGAAGGAGCAAGGATGATGGAAAAATTAAAATAAAAAAAATCTCACAATAGTCTATGTACTTCCAAATGAATATATAAATATACTCCCACATGTGCGTACTTGTAATATATATATATATATATATATATATATATATATATATATATATATATATATTTTTTTTTTTTTTGCAAATTACTATTTAATTGTTCTATTTCTCTATATTGAATATTAAATTGAATACATATGTATATATACGTGTATATGTGTGTATATCGTGTATAAGGTTACACGAGCCATTTAATCGCACGTTTTTACTTCCTTCAGTATAAGGAAGAAACATTATAATACGTAATAAAATGGCTTATGAAAATAAAACCAGAGAAATACTTATCTCTATCCATTCTTCGAGCTCCAGAGAGAACAATCGCTGTCTTTCAAATATCTCTAGCTACACGCAATATATTGATCATTGAGGGCGATCTTACAATAAAATTCTGCCAACCTATGTTTCATGTATCTCCATACTCGTAAAGTTCGAGAAAACTGGCATCAAATATACTTATACGAAGAGTTTGCATACAGTTACATGAGGCGTAATTTCTCTACGAGCCATTTCTTAATACGAAAATATAGATTTTTACGATCTTAATGCAACTCATATTTTTACCAAAATTATTTGCACAATGATGCAGGAAACGCGTAAGGAGAGGAAATTTTATCGAAACCATATATATATATATATATATATATATATATAGAGCGCATGGAGATGATAAACTTTTAACTTTTACGTTAAAGTATATTCACAAATATATTAAATGCCATATTAGTAAAGGAGTCTATGGGAATTTCTTAATATAAGCTTTCGATCTTAACCCATAAACTCAATACGTGTATATTGTCCCACAATTCTTTGGATTATTACTCCAATACGAAGTATTTGACAAGGATTGTATATAAGGTGCTTTGAGTATATTTTTCGAAAAATCTGTGATACTGTAATGATAAAGATGCGAATGATTTGAGAAATTGCTGTAAATATGGGGATATTATCGTCTAAATAATAATCTCGGAATCCGATGAGAATATTGCATAACCAATGAACCGCTTTAAATTATGAGAATTAAGATAACGGCAAATTGTTCATGCGCTTATTTGATTATTTAAATATTTGTAACTATCGCGACTTGATTAATTAATCGGAAGGCAAATTGAAACGTCGCTATGGTAACAATAAAATGTCAAATAATTGACACGTTAGCAAAGTGCTGATTTTTAATGCTTTTAACGAAAATGCTTGTGCTCTCTCGCATTACCATATATAACTTGTTATTCCTTCTATTATTACTCTTATTACTATATATTATACAGTGTGTACATGTACATAAAGATTTTATGCTCATTTAATGATCTCTAAATCATAGATCAGATAAGATACGAGTAGTGAAAAACTCCAAGATAGTTTAAACTGTAATTTACTATAATTCTTGTGCTTAAGGATAATATATGTAACATAAAGAAAATTAACATATATCTTTATTATTATAGAATTATGATGATTAAAATTATTCGATCGCTTATATGCTTTGAAATCGTCCGGATGTGCTATTGTTGGTAGCAATTCCGTTTTATTGTATGAATTTGCATATTCATGAGAAATCTAACAAACTCTTTTCTTGCAGGTGACAAACGAGAGAATTTCGAGAAACGTTAAAATGATAAAATTGATCAAATAATTTATATCTAAATACAAAATTGAATTTTATGAAAAAGAATTGATGATATGAAAGAGTATAAGAAAAGAGGGCAAGTTTTAGTTTTTAATAATCACGCTATGCTAGTTTACTAACTGAAGGACATTCAGGATTATAGTGGGAGTGGAAAAGAAACAAATTATAAGAGAGCAATAAGAATTTTGCAATTTTCAACAGGAACGTACGTTTATTTTGCACTGAGCAGAAATACAAACTATTTATGAATGATGAGGTTACAGCGGCTGCAAGCTCCTTTCTCTCTCTCTCTCTCTCTCTCTCTCTCTCTCTCCCTCTCACTCACGCTCTCTTTCTCTCTTTAATTTTTCTCTCATTCGTCTATAAGAATTTTCACATTATCCATTTCTCCTACGTTGGTGAGCCTATGTACTTTATAAACTGTTTTCTCTTCTCGCTTTTTCTTTTATTTACGGATAGAACAATCGCCTTCTGCCCCCCCCCCCTCCCTATCAACTCTATTACTCTCCCTTCCTCTCGTATAGTATTTACTCGCTCACCATCTCTCTCACTCTCTCATTCGCTCTCACTTTTTCTCTTTGTGCGAAAAACAGTGTACACGTATAATAAGGCGAATAAACAAAACAAAAATATATATATATATATATATATATATATATAATGTCGCAATAAATGTTAATACTTTACTGATAATTGAACATTAATAAATTAATAATAATGTTAATGATATTTCGAATAATGATAATGATAATTGTGCGAACGACTAATAATGCTGATGATAATAATAGATTAAGTTTTACAATGATTCGTGCACTTTTTAAATTCTTATTATAATATACACTGAGTGATGTACATTCATATATATTATAAGATAAAAAATAAATATATATGCATACGAATATACGTAATATATATATATATATATATATATATATATATATATATATATATATATATATATATATATATATATTTATTTTTATATTATATTGATATTTATTTATTTATTTATTTGTTAATTTTTTTTGTTCATTTAATTAATTGTATCAACACTTTACTTGCATTTTGATATCTCTCACGTAGGACAATTTTATTTTGCTTCATTTCATTACACTTTTGCATTATATCTTAAAAAATAACGATATCTCGTCCATTTTTCTCCTTTCTCTCTGTCACTAAATTGCAGAAGAATATCAGAAGGGAGCGGGTGGGACAACTCCATGTGTATTTTTCCTTTTGTGTTTATCCGTCATATATGTAAGCATTTACGGAGTGCATTTATCTTCATAAATAATATAAGAGCCATTCAAGATAGAGAAAAGAAAAGAACGAAGAGTAAATAAAGGTGCGGCTTTTAGCCGCTTTGTTCCCTTTCTTAATTTCTTCTTTCTTTACCTCCTCTCTATCTTTCTTTCCTTGTACGTTTATAGCTTGCAGTATTCTTCGCGACTTCAACATTTCTCTTTACCCTAATTTTTTCCATTGTCTCTTGTAATATCGTCTCTCTTTTCATTTTGCTGAAAAAAAATTTACTTTAGTTCAAGATAATGTTTTGATAATGAGAGTAATTCTATACAGTTATCTACACCAATACCATATAATAGTTTAATTTGGATTTTATCGTACCCATAAAAAATACAAAAAAAAAAAAAAAAAAAAAAAAAAAAAAAAAAAAAGAAAAAAAGAAAAAAGAAAAAAAGAAAAACATAATTAATAAATAAATGAATGAAAGAAAAATTTCAAATTTCTGATAAAGTCATAGAATAGATTTATAGATCGTTGTAGTGAAACTGCTTGGTTAAACTGTGAGAAATTAATCGGCCCAATAATGTTTGTCTGATAACTGCAAAGTATCTTATGATTGTTTTCAAATGACATGATGCGATATCAAAACACAGGATGATATTAGAAATTTTACATTTATTAATAAATAGAACAGAAATTACATTTAAACTGATATATTGTGCATCAGCTATATGAATTTTTATTATAGAAAAAGAAAAGGCATTGTTCCTTATCATACAAAAGCAAGAGTTTTTTCTCTTTTTTTTTTTCTTTTCTTTTAAATAATACATTATCAAATTTTCATCTCCGTGCTCTTTATAATGTTTATCCTTGGTAGTTCCATTATTTCGCTTGGTCTTATCCCCGGCAGAAAGGTAAAAGCTCTGTACATATATGAAAATGCGAAAAATTACGGTGCACAGTACTCGGAGACGAGGAGGAGCGACAACTTAACGCAGCACTTAATACAAAAATGAATAGAAACTCATACATACAGGTAGCATACGAAAACAACAAAAGTAGAAAAGGTCAGTTCACGATGATAAACGATCCGAGGCCTCGGCAGAAGCATGTCGATATGCTCGTGTTACAATCGATTGATAGGCATTTTCTCAAAGACCACGACGATGGCTTTACAATGATTATGTCCCATTATCATGGTGACTTTGTCATTTATTTCCCTTTCCTCTCCCTAAATTAGTCTGCTTTCTGTTATGTTACTCGCACATCTCCGTTGCTATATGTGTGCCCGCATCTCTATGGATTAATGTCGATTTATATGCGCGTGTACAATGGTATGTCGGTGCATCGGCGTGCATGTGTGCCATCGGGTGTGCCATTCGTGTTCATTTACGTGCGCGCGCGCGCATGCAATGTTATGTATCTCTCCGTTGTGTCTATCTTATATCCTCATTCGCACGAATATTCTTCGGATAAAAATTAATCACTCGTCCTGCATACCTACTACACGCACATTTTTTTAATTTCTATTGTTTTCATTTTCTTTCGATTTTTTTAAAAGTCTCATTTAATTCCCGCTTAGTTCGTACACGCACACACACGCTAAGATTTAAGAGGAAGAAAAATCTTCGTTCCTTCGTTGTTTTCGTATTTCATTTATTTTGTTTTTTTGTTTTTTTATTTTTTTAATTTTTCTTTCTCTTTTCCAATGGATTATTCGGGAAAAAGTAAAAGTACCGTAACGGATACCCAGGATTTTTAATTTTTTTTTTTTTTTTTTTTTTTTTTTTTTTTTTTATTATTTTTCCCTCTCGCGCAAACTTCTACGCTTTGCCATTTCCGCTTTACATTAATATTTTCTTTCTAACCTTTTTCTTTCCTTTCATGACGCTTTCTCGCGGTCTTACATGAAGATTTTTAAATACGTAAGACGACTTGCAAAGGAATTTATAGCTTTTCTTTAACTTTTATCGAAAAAAGCATAGGCTCCTTTCATTTTTTAATTCTCTAACTAATACAATTCTCAACAATATCTTTCATCCCTTATTACAATCAATCACTGCGCGCTTTCCTCGCTTCGCTATAAAACCGTATGTGAAAGAAAAAAGAAAGAAAAAATGTGTAGATACCATCGTACTATTGCGATAAAACATGTTTTTATTATTCATGGAAAGCTTTTCAAAGCAGCGAAAAAATTCAGGAGATTCCTGCTCTTTTTGCTCTTTTTTCGCATGCCAATTAAAAGCACGTCAAATGTAGCTAATATTTACAGTAAATAATATATAATAATTATACAGCTGAGACTTTTTATTATAAATGTATATATATATATATATATATATATATATGCATATATATA
>NW_011948428.1:3844427-3872547 GCF_000503995.2 Ceratosolen solmsi marchali
ATATATATATATATATATATATATATATACATATATATATGCGCAATACTCGAAGAAACAGCAGAGTGTGTATGTAAATTAAAATCTTCTTTTTTTTCATAAAAAAATAATCCTTGTATTTTAAAAACGACTTTGTTTTATTTTTCATTTAAATAATAAAATAAAACGACATCGAAGCTTCAAAAGCGAGCTTACAATAATAGATATAACCTTCACATTCTTCTTATTTTTTTTTTTTTTTAATTCTCGTACGAAATAATCATATATATCAACATCATCGCTATTTACAATTTGCACCGACCCATTTTTTTCTCTTACTCATTTTCTTCTTCTTTACTCCCTATAATTCACAATATTATAGCTTTTTCTACTTTTGTTTATTCCCTATTATCCCCATTTACTCTTCTACTATAAAGAAATTCCTTGTATCGTGCATTCCTAGGAAAAAAAAACGAATAATCGACGAAGAAATGCGGAAGAACGTATTTGGCGTCGGTGGACGATAATAATTTTCTCTCCCTCTCTCTCGCTCTCGCTCTCGCTCTCTCTCTCTCTCTCTCTCTCTTTCTATCTCTCTCTTTCTATCTCTTATTCTCTCCGTCTTATAATCTTTCGGTCATTTTGACTTTAATTTCACGCACTAACAGCTTAATCCGGTTTTTCATCATTTTTATTTTATTTGTTCTTTTAAATTCATATAATATAATTATTCATTGATTATACAAGGGACATGAGGTTTCTTTCACTTAGCTAAGCTTACTTACAATTAGTTTACCATCTAATTAATTCTTTTGTACAATTAAACAACTTAGATCGGTAATACAGAATTTATAACGACTTACGACGTACAATAATAATCAGAAATATAATAATAATTATAATAATTAATAATGACATTGACAATAATAATAAACGTTAGCTCTAGTCAATAATTTACGTAAAAATCATATAACTTGAATATTCAACTTGTATCTCCTATTTAAAAAATTACACTCACTTCATTCCTTTACTACTTAAATTTTTTGTATTTTTTCTTTATAGACATCCAAAAATTTGATTTTATTTATTTTTTTTTTTCTATTTAATTCATCTCACCGCGTTCTACACTACGCAACATACATTTTCCGACTAAAACTTCACGTGCTTCATTGCTTCATTCACGCATATTCATACACATTACAAATGTTTAATAAGAATCGTGGAGAGAATCTCCTAATACGAGAACATTTTTTTCTTTCCATTTTCTTATAAAAAAAATCTCGAGAAATGTTCACCACCTCGGTATTTTTCAATTATTGGTTTCCGCTATGTGCTCTCTATCTTTCCGTTCTCATTTCTCTTGATTTTCCCTTCCTCAGCGATGAATCACCCTTAAGAAGAGAAAGAAAAATGAAGTAATAATTATATAACGATGACGTGCACTTCTCGCGAGTTATCTAATAAAACAATCAGTTAATTATAGATTCTATAGAGTAAAAGTAACGTTAAAAAAAAAAAAAAAAAAAAAAAAAATTTATGCATAGTTAAAAAAAAAAAAGAAAAAAAAAAGAAAAACGCAACATATAGAATATAAATGAAATCTTTTATTTTTAATGTGAGAAACATTGCTAAATAAACAATCGCACGAATCTTTGGTAGGTGACTTCAAATATCGCGTATGCATGCACTACTATTGTAATTCATTATGAAATGCCAAACGCTCGTTTACAAATAACTTTTAGCAATTGTAAAGATGCTTTATTATTTCATTCGAAGATAAAGAAAGGAACAGTGATGTATGTATGATAAATATTCGTTATTGCAAGCCAATAATGGCTTACGATGTAAAATGTTGTATGCTTCAATCACTGATATTTCAACATCATTTATTTTGCATTGTTCTTGTATTTTTATTTTTTTTTGTTTTTTTTTAATATATTTTTTTTTTTGGTTTGTTTTTTTTTTTTTTATTTAATTTTTCTTCGTTATTTAAAGTAGCACAAAGAAACGCCTACTTAGGTATTATAAAATAAATGACAATTTTGGGGACATTTGATAAATAAATCGACTTATGTATCAGAGAACAAAAATCTTTATACGAATATTTTTCTTCTTCTCCAAACGTTTTAAAGAGTCTAAGAAAAGAAGAAATGCGCAAGCTATCACTTTCCCATTGCTGCTTGTAAATATATGTTACTCGAGAAATTGAGCAATTTAATATTAATCATTATTTATTCTTATTTAATTTGTCCGCTCGACTAAGAAAGTTTGTTCGTTTTGTTTGCACATGTACTCGCGTCCATTTAGTACCAGTAGATAGGCCTAATACATAAACACGTATAATAAAAATGCATTATCGACCGTCGTTAAACAATAGTATCCGAGACGTTAGAACATTGCACTTAATTCATATGTTTAATCGAACGTTTAATTTTGTGATTCATTTTTATCATAGCTTCCCTTAGAAATTATAAATAAACTCTATATCCACAGTTTCCAATAATTTCGTAAAAATTAGTATTACGATTACTGGTTAGTAAATATGTGATTGTTAATAAATAGTTTTCGAAATTTTCAATACAGGAAAGAAAATTGATGTTAATATAAATCTATGAAATTCATATCGACTAAATGTCCTCGCGTCTTTATGACATATTAATTCCTCTCTTTATTTTGCACCTGAATATGATTAATCAAGCGAAGGTGAAAATCCTTAAACAACGACTTTTATAATACTGAATTTTACGGCAGCTTAAATAGCACGACGCTTTTACTCATTTGTGTGTAATTGTAAATGATTTGTACATAAAACATGGAGAAACTCGTAGAAAATAAATAATAAAAAAAGATGGATTATATAAACATAAGATGAACAAAAAAAAAAAAAAAAAAAAAAAAAAAAAAAATTTTTCACAAATGTCTCAAGATACAAAACACACTGTAGAAAGAAAAAAACTACACTAATAAATAGCTCGAAAGATATAAAAGGATCGCTTTCGCTTTACCAAGAGATGAAAATCGTAAAAAAAAAAAAAAAAAAAAAAAAAAAAAAAAAAAAAAAAAAAAAAACATCTGTCTCAAGATACAAAACACACTGTAGAATAGAAAAGTTACACGATATAAAAGAAGAAAGCTTTGGTTTTTTATTCCTAGACGCGCGGCACGAAACACGTGAGAAGGGAATTAAAGCGTAATTTACAGTGAAAAGGGGGAGGCGAATCGCGTGCGGTTATTACATCGGAAGCAACCCCGAACAAGCCAGATCTGTGTCCGGTGAAGAAAAAAGAAAATGTTGAGGCTACCTTTCTTTCCTCTTTCTATCTCGTAATGCTTTCATGAAGGAAAAGCTTCCGCTCGAATTGAGCGATAGCTCCATCAGTAATTTAACAACGAGTCCGAGAGAGAGAGAGAGAGAGAGAGAGAGAGAGAGTGAGAAAAAAAGGGTCCAGTCGATGATATAAAATACATGGATAATTGAAATATTTTCAGTGGTGAAGCGGATAATTATCTCTGATCTTGTGTGCCAGTCAATCAATAATCAACATACGCCGGGCAAAATCTTTTAATTAAATCACAACTCGAAGGATGGGAATTTTAAATCGTAAATTTATTCGAATTTTATGAAATACGAGTAAAATCATTGTTTTGTGATGTTGTTATCCTGGAGGTATTTATTATGAATGAGACGGTCTACAATCTTTTCAAACAGTGAATCATAAACTTCACAAAATTAATAACAAAAGATTAATTATCAAGCAAATTATTATCTAAGCAGATTTAAGTGTTTGCGAGAAGGCGACTTTATAATATAAATTATAGAAGCGAATTTGATTTTCGAGTGCTAAACTCACGAGACAGAAGTAGAGGAAGAATGATCTGCTGAATATAGACGGTAATAGTAGATAAAGACAATGATGTAAAGGGAAGAGAAGAAAAGCACAGTAGCCGTAGTGCATCGAGACTCTCTTGTAGTTCCTTTTTCATTCGTTTTCTAGCCATACCTCGCATACCTCGCAAATTTAATTTTCCATTACAAATAAAGTCCTGTAATTAGCATGTTAACTTTTACTTTATTTTTAATTGTTCGTTTACGCGTTTACTTTTTTTTTTAATATATATATATATATATATATGTCTTTCTAGAAATATTAATTTTCATTTTTCGTTGCACGAGGCTCGCGCTTTCCCTTTAAAAGGTGTCGCTTCGCCATGTAATATAATAATGACCATTCCTCTTTCCTCCTGCTCGCATATCTCTTTTAAATACGATTTATCTGTTAATTTTTTTCTTTTTTATATTGTTAGTACAAAATTACATATTCGAATTACGCAGTTACCGACGTCGTTTAAGCGTGCCTACGCGCATTTTTATTCCATTTTTTAGTGTAAAGTTTTAGTTCTCCTTCCCTTCCTTATCCCATTTAAATCACACGTATAACAAATCACATTATCATACGCCTTACTGTGTATTCACAATTATATAAATAGATGATGTATACACAACGAGGTACGGAATTTTTTTTATCGCGGAAGCTCTCCGCGTGTCTATAACGTTTTTTGCATCTCCTTTCAGCTCATTGGATAGTTAAATTTTGTTTCTTCGACTCATTAATTCTCTTCGGGTTATCTCAAAAACTACTATAAAGTATCTTTAAAGTAATTTAAGTGTCCCTTTAAAATTGTCTTAGACTTTTCCTTGGGAAAAACTTTCTATCGATTATCCCCAAAAAATGCAAATTTTAGACCGATTTTCTCGGTTACTTAACCTTATTTCCCTTTACTATAACTTTGAAAATGTCTACCGATCGATCTACAAAACAGTTTGCCGTTTCATCGAATCCGCAAAATTTTTCTGTTGCACATGCGGCCCTATTCATTATCTTCACTAACTGTATCCTATTTATTCATTTAATTTATTTAATTTATTTAATTTATTTAATTTATTTAATTTATTTAATATCTTTCATATATTTATTCGCGTCGCGTAGTATTAAATAATAATTATATTCGTCGTAATCGATGCCGAGGAATCGCCGTGACACGCTGATTCCTCGAGCGATAATTTCAACGATTTTCAAAATTGGATCTTACTCCTACAATTAAACTTTTAACGCCGATTAAGAACATCGATGCGCTTAGATTTGCCATTTACACTGTCCTAGTTATCATTTAAACAATTTGCTTTATTTTATTTTCTTAATATTCATACCTGTTCATATCTGTATAAAATTTCTAAAAACACTAGCCTACTATGAAATCAATGAGTTCGTAAGATATTTCTTTCAATGTTTCCCGATGACATTAATAGTGACTATGTGAGATTGTATTATTTTCATCGACTTAGCCGCTGAACTTCCAAAATTGTAAATTATGATTTTTAATTTTTGCAGTTCCTTCGCTTCGGGCATTCGTATCTGTCTTTTACCATATTAAGCTTTTGCTTTTTGTCGCGTGATTTTAGGCATCGAATATACGAGAATCGACGCACTAAGCGATGTTTCGTCCTTTTTTCTTTTCTTTTCTTCCCCCCCCCCCCGTAATCAGTATCTCATTTATATATCAGTAAGCCTTATTCGGCACATATGAACGATTATAATGGAATGACTTCATATATAAATTTTGGCTCAATATCATTTCATAATGTGCGTCATTTTCTTTCCGTTATATGTTGCTATTCTTTTTTTTTCCTTTTTTTTTATTTTATTTTATTTTATTTTTTTTTATTATTTTTTTTTTTATTTGCTCAAAGGTATTGGATACACAAAAACAAAGGAAAAAAGAAGAAATAAAAGTTGTAGGATATACGAAGTATGTTTCGTTTATTTCATTCATTAGCTATTATCCAGTATGATATTGATCCGTAATCACACATACGATACACAAGTACACACTGTATATTTATGTATGTAGCTTTACTTTTCTTAATGCAAACAAGCGTTAAAAGCGCCCACGAATGATGTAGAATTGTTAATGATCTTACAAACAGACACCATAGAGAAATTTATCTTGTTAACATCATTATCTATATACTTTGACGCGCAAGTAAATTCAAGTTTATTTGGCCACTAAATATTCGTTTGTCTATATGTTCCGTTCTAAATGGCTATTGTTTTGTATTGTTGATTATCGAATGATCGGGGCTGGTCTTTTATGATGATTAATTTTTCTTTCCCATTTGTTTTCGTTTCCCCTTGACTACACTCGAAAAATGATGAAAAATTCATTGTTAACCATAAATGCCTTCGTATCATACATAATACGTGCCTTATATATAAGTACTTTTATGTATTTTATAAAGTTTTTAAATCGTTCCGTTTTATCAATTAATATTTCAAGCTTCGCGAGTGAGTTTATTCATCTAGCATTATAAAATACATTCACTTGCAATTTCTTCTTAAATATTAGCAAAGGAAATATCTGCCCACTTTATTAGATCTTTATTAGATTATTTATGAATCGGAAATTGAAGAGAATCTTTAATTAAATATTTAATTTAATAAATCAGATACAAGGCTCTGAATTTTTAAATACCATTTAAATTTTTAATATCCATCTGGATTCTGCAGTGTATTTCACCTGTTTGTGATACATAGAAATGAAAAAAAAAAAAACAAGCTTATATATAATGTATTATGAAATAACTGAAGTAAAAAGAAACAAAAAAGTTTTTTTATAAGTTGCTTCGAGTGTAAGATATTGTATTGGGCTTCGCTATCCGTCTGTTCGTCGCTTCTTTTTTACTATATGTGCTGTTAAATAATAGTAACTCTATTTCTTATTCGAAGTGTGGCCATTTTTCCATTATTAGACGATCATTTTCATTGTATTTAAACTTGTAACGAGCGCATACAAAATAAATAACAAAAAGAAAAAAAAAAGAATGAGAAAAAAAACTAAAAAACGAATGCAGTAGATTTATTTAATTTTCATGAAAGTGAGAAAAACTGATTGTGAAATAGATGCGAATGGGTATATGCAAAATAAATAGACATGTAGAAAACGAGAACAGACAGACAGACAGACAGACAGGCAGGCAGGTAGAGAGACAGATATACCCGTTTGGCGAATTTCGGAGAAGTCGTGATTATTTGTAACAAATCATCGAAAATGTGCAACATTAGCGTGTAAAAAACGCGAGGCGAAAGGTGTAGAGGTGTTTGTTAGTGTGTGACGTGCGATACGACACGTACTTGCAGCTATATTCATTTATCTGGTTCGTAAAGTTTTCCATCTGCGAATCTCCGATCGACGGGTGCAAAAAAGGACTTAAATGTTATATTTGGCACCACGTGGGCTTTGAAAATTGCTTCTATTGTCACTTTTATGCTCCGCTAAATGATTGTATAATGACGTGTACGCACGTATCTTTACTAATTTACTCACGTTATGCATCCTTGTGGCAGCGGAAACGCGACATTGACGAAAAACAATGTTATCTAAGTATAAAAGAACAATAGAAAAATTTTCTTTTATTTGGTTTTTGCATTTTTTTTTTGTTTTGTTTTTATCATACCGTATTATATATATTATATATATATATATATATTTTTTTTTTTCACAGCACTTAATGCTTCCTTGGATTAGTTTTATATGAAAAAGAAAGACTTGAAATCTTCCTAGCTAATTGTCACTCTGATATTTTTTTTCTCATTTTTTCGTATGCGAGTGTGTTGTGCTCTTTACTTTATGTCGTCTTTGTGTGTTTTTCGCTATATACTGCTGTTACTTCGCTTAGCAACAGCGTTTCAACGTAACCACGCTTGCCTTCATAACTGACAGTGTCCGTAGAGAATTCTTGGAAGAAGGCCCCCGAAAGTCCAAAAAGAATATATATATATATATATATATGAGTAAATGGGTGTGCGTACGTATGAGTGGATTGAGCAACCATGCGATAAGAGCTGACGAAAATGTAATGACACTTTTGCTTAGGATATTCTTCATTAGGAGCGATATTCTACTCGACGAAAAGATAATAGAGTAAACCCATTTAACGATTCATATTAAGTCTCTGTCTATTGAATATTGAATTTTGGTGATTAAATTTTACATCAATTTTTGACGAAGATATACCTATAAAATGCCAAATTTCAACTTCAATAGAGTCGACATTCAAGGGTAAAATAAAATATTTAACGCGTTGATTCAGTTTTAAATTATATTAAAACTATGCACAAAAACATGACAAAGCCATATCCATCGTAGATTACGTAGATTTATGCATTTGTGTAGCGAATGACTCGATTATCCGACAACGAACTATTCAAATTCCAGATAAAACAATAAAGAATGATAACTTAATGTGCCGAGCGTCGATGATTATTAGCGATGGGTAAAAATATTCTTCCGGCACTTTTCGTCGGAATCGGTATTACAAATGTATTATGCCGTTGGATCGGCGAATAAGAAATTTTAAAGGGCAAAGCAGTAGTCGTATGAAAGAATCTCCAATTAATAAGAATAATAGCAATTATTGGTAACTATGTATAGAACAGTAAAAGTGATGGGCTAATTAGGCATTTAAAAATTTCATGAAAATTACGCTTATTAGACAATCTTCGGATAATCTATTGAAGTACTGTGTGACGTATAAAGGAAATTTATATTAACAATTTTTCAGCCTATCAGCATGGATTAAAAGCTTAATGTTTCAATGATAAATTATTTATATTAATGTGCACGTTATTATTGTAATCTAAATACGCTAGTTGAAAGATCATTAACTTCTACAATATAATTAACTAATATATACAAAACTATATAATGCAATTTTTAGCTAAAATAATACACAAGGAATTCTCCCCGGATGGTTGCATTATAATAAACACAGTCTCATTATCCGTGTACGAGCGTGAATAACACGCTGTCTGTGTATTCCGCAGTTTCCGGCGGTTGACCGTCGTATTTGGCGTCGCTTGCCTAAATCGGCCACGATGATACACCACGCAAATTACCAAATACCCAATGTGCCCTCCATTCATTCTTTTCGTCTCGCCGTGTAGTTGTACGACGTGTATTGGCAGTGATTAACGCTCCCGCGCTCCAAAGACGATACGATCCGCGCATGTACCCGATCCTTGTCTCTCCCATTCCCGGGTACGCATAAATGTATACGGACACGCTCGTATGATCAGCATGGAGACTCGCTTGGTTGTCTCATCATATCTCGAACGAGCGAGATAGAACATCGGTTGGGCACTCGTTCTCCTCGTTAAGTCTGGCTCGCGTCAACGGACTCGCGTTACTCTTTCAGCGCGTGCGTTAAAAACGCAACGACGGTGAAATTGACGACGGTCTGGTCGGCACCGCTACATTAATGGGAGTCGCATCGTCCGGACGGAGAACCTATCACATATTCAAGCATCAATTGTGATAATTGTTCTCGTAACGCCAGCATCGTGTAGGAGAGAGTCGAAATCGCGGGAGACAAGTGATAAGAGCGCAGTAGGAAGTCTGTCTCTGCCCGTGTGTCTCCCTGTGCCCGCGCAAGTGCACGCGCATTCGCGTGGCGGTGGTTGTAGTGATGACGATGATGGCGGTGCAGACGGCGATGTTGTCGTCGATGACGTAGGCGGCGATCTTTGGCTGTGAGCTCGGGCGAGTTGCGTATTGCGGATTACGTAGCGTCGTCGTAGCGTGAAGCACTCGTTAGCGCATCTCGTAGCTCCTCGAGACGTGAAGATCATCGTCCTCGTCGTCGTTGTCGTCGTCCTCGTCGTCGTCGTCCTCGTCGTCGTCGTCGTCATCGTTGTCGTCGTCGTCGTCCTCTTCGTTGCAATCGTTACAGTTGTCCTCGGGCCAGCGCACAAACTCCTCATCCCCCTTCCCCACTTTCTTCTCCTCCTACATCTCCACCTCCTCCTGCCCCACCGCCGCTTCCTTCTCCTCGTCCTTCTGTCCCTCCTGCTCGTGTTGCTGCTTCTGCTCGGCGCTGCTCGCGTCCGTCACGGCATTAGACGTGTCTCTTCATGTGAAGGGCGAGATGATCGCTGCGCGAGAAGCAGCGGTCGCAGTGCCGACACTTGAACGGCTTGGCACCGGTATGCTTGCGATAGTGGCGCGTCAGTTCATCCGAGCGAGCGAATCGCCACTCGCAGCCTTCCCAGCTGCACTTGTACGGCTTTTCTCCTGTAAATAGATTAAAGAGCGCCGGTGAGACTTTAAATCGGAATGGCGAGCGGACGTCGAGCCTAAATGGCAATTTCTCTTGGCCAATTGAGATTTCATTGGGCAATTTGTTATTACGGTCGACGTTAAGCCAGCTCGTGACCGTTGTTCCTCGCATCTTACATACATATATTTATATAGATCATAGATAAATAGATAGATAGGCAGATAGACGGTTGGAAAGCGCGTGAATGAAAGTTTGATTGAAAGATAGAGATAGATAGAGAGGGAGATAGATAGAGAGAGAGAGAGAGAGAGAGAGAGAGATATTTTATTTTGCGATTTGTCTGTGACTGGGACCTCGGGGCATAAGCTCCATTCGGTCGTAATGCCCCATAATTGACAATGTATTATTTCGGGTAACGAGGATGACGAGTGTCTGGCTTGGGGGTGTGCACGACGCGCATCCCGATATTACGACTCGTAAATAATGCATTTGGGGTGGTTGTGGAATGAGGCGAGGAGCGTGGTCGACGAGGTTGGCGAGGCAGCGGCTCGAGAGGGATAAAGGAAAGCGAGCCGGAGATAATGGAGGATCGACACCTGTGGCGCGGCGTTACCGCGCGTTTAACGGTTCGAGGGCCGAGCGAAGCCTCCCGCGAGGCGCCCTGAGCGCACCTAGACTGCTGATTCGTGCCTCGGGCTAGACTCTCGATTGGCCACTGGGCCGGGAGCTCCCGGCGGTTTCGTGCCACGGCGTGGGAAGCGAGGGGACGATGGAGGGATCGCCAAAGGCCGATCGAGCGCGCGGTTAACGGGACGCGGGAGATTGATTTTTGCTCGGGGCGTAGAGGTGCGCGCGCGCGCTCGCGCACCTGGCTATTTTCAATTAGCCGCAGGAGAGGAGATCGAGGGTGACCAGCATGAGGGAGCTTAGCTCGGACTTCCGTTCCTTTTTTTCCGAGCTCGAGAGCGCAGCTCGACGTGCCGATTGCGCTCTGCCGGTTCAAAATTGAAGGGCCATTACCTCGATACATTGATTTTGGCTCGCTTAATTGTGGGGCGGGGTGGGGAGGGGAGGGCATTAAAGGGAAGATGGTCGGTTGGGTTGACGCGGCTGACGTTGAATTGTTAATCCAGGCGAGGACACGTCCCGAGGCTTATCCGTTTCCATACTACGTATTGCTTTCCAGGGTTTTTAATAATAAAATGCCGTTGAATAATTGCATGCCCATGGGGTTGAAGTCGAGTGGGGATGGAGACTGGGCGTTGGAGTTGGAAAAGTGATTGGCTGTAAGTAGCTGCGGATGGATGGGAGCATTATCTTGTTATCCCGGCTGTTTGGTATGGTGATACTGTAAGCGATTGTCGCGAGTTAATTGTGGCAATGGTATGGATTGTGAGGGATTGGTGGAGAAGGAGGAGGAGGAGGAGGAAGAGGAGGATGAGGACGACGACGAGGAGGTGGTGTTAGATCTATGTGTGTGTCAAGGGTGAGGAGGAGTGTGGCGTATAGTTGTCGGATGATGAACGAAACGATCGTAATCGATAGATTAATAAGGATCTTTCAATGAAAGTGAAAGACAGGAAGCTGGCGGGACGTTTAACAAGATCTTTCGAGATAAACAGCATATTAGGGCTTAAAGCGGGCTTTTGAAAAATTATTAAATTTCTGTCCCGTGCTCTATAAATATTACCAAAAGTCTTTGAAAAATCTTTAAAGCGAGTCGAATGTTAAGGCGGCGCAGCAGTCCGAGACTCTGCGCGATCGAGCGATAAAGATGATTCGTTTGCTTCGTTCGTTAAACAAAGAGCGATTAAAGCGGATCGTCCTCTCGGAAATGTCCGTAGTCACACTGTAGTCGGCCAAAATTTTTCGTACTCTCGACGTTATTAAGCAGCCGTGGCAGAGCCGAGCCGCTCTCCCGGCGTTCTTTAATTCAAGATTATTCAAAGCACCGGCTGTTTATTTTGCCGCGCGAGAAGGAAAATTCCGTCGGGATTCTTTATCAACGTCGAAGCCCGGGAAATTTATGCGGCCCCTCGGCCAAAATTGTTTCACGGCTTCCGACGAAATAAGAAAGAGCCCGCCGACCAAACAAACGTCTTCTCCATTATTTCGCGGGCGGTGGATGGTAGGTGGCGTCTCCTCGCGAGGTGACGGCGACAAATCCAACCCGGACGTGGCAACGCATAACCAAGTTTCCGGCGACAGCCTCGGCTGCTCTACCTAAATTCCGGGCACGCGACTGCCCGGGAAAATACAACGCGCTCGCGAGTGTATACACGTGCATATAAAGGAACTCGTGGGGTGAAGGATCCCTTTTCCGTGCGATGCGAGAGAAATACTCGTCTCTCCAGTAGGAGCGACAGGAGAAAATGACGGAGTCAAAGAGAAAACATGGAGTTGGCGTGCCGCTGGAGATGTGGCGGTTGGTAAAGACGCCGAGATAAAAAGTAAGCAAGAGGGATGGAAAATGCAGATCTTGTGCGCGGCGCATGTAAGACTCGTGCAAAGGGTATTTTTTAAGGGACATGTGTTGTGATATTTTATTGTGGCTAGAGAGTTTACTCGAGGATAAAGTAGCGGAACGCGTTAGGTTTTTCTTTCTCAACGCAATGCTTTTGAACATGAAATTTACATACAATTATCTGCCATTATCTGACTTGCGCATCCTTCTACCTTCATTTAAGAAGAAAATTTTAAATCTTACTATTGTCATTTTAGATAGTTCGGCGAGTGCACGCGCCTACATTCTTGTTATAAGCATAAATTACAAAAAATACAGGTAAAATAAACGTAAGCCGTTATTAAATTTTTGTAATATGATTTTCTCACATATTGCATACTTTTATTTTCCAATCCCTGATTAAAGTGTAATGATAAATTATCATTCTCCTCCTTCAGAATCTTACGATCTCATGATTTATAATAGTTAATACATGTCTTCTGTGCTTTTGCAATTGATTAATACACGGTGCAATGCCGTTAATAAATGCGTTAATAAATAACTTTTATCACTCGTGTTGTACATATTTTCCTGCGCAAACTTGTGTATCTTCTACTTTTTTTTCCTTTTCACGTTTAATTTTGTACAATAACTAAACTACTAGTTTTTTTCTTTTCTTGGACACAAGTACGAACGTTTGAGTAAAAATATTTTTAGGAAAATTTGTGCACAATGGTCCAAGTACAAATTCATAAATCAAAATATTATTAAGAGTATTGAAAATTGATCCATAAAAAAAAAAAAAAAACAGGATGAAGAAAAGAAGAAACTTTGAAATAAAATTTCGCCTCTTCACTTAACTAAAATGAAAGCTTCATAAAAATTTACGATACTTTTACTTACGAGAGATATATGCAAATAAAAAATAAAACCAGTTGATCCTGCAAGACGTATATTTTCAATAACGCAGCACAGCGTCTATGAATATTTAATAAATACTTTTTCATTTCGAATAGTGAAATAAATTTCTTACGTCTTTCCATCAAACAATGCACGCGTTTATTGTACATCGCGTTCATCTGTCTTTGGATTAAAGTTAAGCTTGATGAGAAGCCGCGTGTCCCATCCCAAGTTCAGATATTAAGTTTTTGTACTTTTAATTTGGTCAGTTGATAAGAATTGATAAGCCCCTGAGCGTTCGTATTTCACAAGCGTATCCAGCATTTTGTTGAAATTCAATTACTCGTTTTTCATACGTTCTTTATCATTTAATAAACTTTTCTCGTGCTCGGTTAATTTAGAAAAAGTGTAGGAAAGAAAAGAGCCAAAAAAAAAAAAAGAAAAAAAAAGAAAGAAATAAAAGAAAGAAAGAAACACCATGTAAAAACGAAATACCACGTTATTAACGAAGCATTTAAACAAATATTTGCTACATTATTACGTTTACCCATGTAAATTATATTTAATTAATGAATTAATTAATTGCCTAATAGATTAAATAATTTACAATAATTTATAATAATTTATAATAATATTAAATAATTGAAATTTCAGTGAATGATTGGTAAGGGTTGTCGTAAAATTGTTCACTACTTCTTAGTCGTCGATTATTATCGTTTTAAGCCAAATATCGCGATTGCATGTGTAAGCGAGCGTTGATCGAATAGAGGATCGAGGTGCTATCGATAATGCCGCGAGTGGTAATCAACGATATTTGAAAATGTGATTTGAAAATGTTTGGGAGTGAAAAAAAGAGAGCAGGGAAGCAGGGCAGAGTCTTGACAAAATTCTGCTCTCGGTGGAAGTGACGAGGAACTTGGGCGCGTGAGTCTCTATTCGCAGCCTTCACAACCATACGTTGTGTCCATCGCCTGGACAGGGACGAGCGCTGCTCCCGACGTCTCATTTCTACACACACGCGCGCACGCGCGCACACACACACACACACACACACACACATATATAAAGATAGATAGATAGATATTAATGTGGGGCGTGGGAGTGCGTGTGTTTCGCACGTGTGCTGAAGATGCGGTGTGGACTGGCGGGAAGAGGGAGGTAGAGGGATCACAGGTGATGAGGAACTGGGATAGTGGGTGGGATAGCGGGAGGAGAGGGGGAGGGGGGGAGGAGGAGATGGGACGGTTGACGTCGACGTCCACGGATAGAACACAATGTGTGCTCGCACGTCGCGCATTTTATTACCGCATAATGTCCCCCGGCGGTTCGTTCAGTTAGCGGACACTGCGTAATAAAGCCATATTAAACAAGATGGCTTAGCCCGTTAGTCGCTGCCGACGTCTAACTCTTGCGGCCGCGTGCAAGCGAAAGCCAACGTATATTAAAACGTGAGCGACAAGGAGAGCGTGTTGGTCGCGGCTGAGAGAGTGGGATTTTAGCTTCTCATCTACGGCAATCCGAATAAATGGGAAAATCTTCCGTGCGAGAGGGGGTTCCGCTTGGTGGGTCCAGTGGCTCGGTAGATAACGCGGACGGATAATGCAGTTAATGCCAGTTAAAAACTAGCTTGACTTTAATTTGTAGAGAAGTAATTTTTCAGCCCATCTGATCTGGGGAGATTGTTCTCTTGAGGCTTACGGTCTTATTTGCTTTGATGTTTCGCTTGGATTTCAAAGAGATTAAGGCCCGCGGGCTTTCGCTCCACGGGGCCGTCAAATTTCGCAAGTTTTCTTCCTGTATTTCACTTTCTTAATCGCTCGATTAATCCATGGATGAAAATTAATTTGGATTTTGATGGAGTTGGTAATTTTGATCGAAGGCCGAGGAACTTTATTCGCGTCACTCGCTCTTCGAGCTTCCATCGTTAAAAGGCTGCCTTATGGGCCTTGCTCGCCAGCCTTTACAATCAAACGGCCCTATAAATAATGGCCTACGATTATCTACGATTGTATGCGTGCGTGCGTGCGTGCCTATGGGCGTACATGTGAGCCAGTGGCAATAATGCGTTCTAATCGCTAATGAAGATGGCTAAAAATTACAAGGGACATCGCGACACGTAGAGGTATCGATCGAGCGCCTCTGTCGCCGGGTTTCGAGTCTGTGCCGGTCGGACAAACACAGGCCAGAGCCAGTCAAATCGCGCTCACTTTGCAATTCAAAAATCCATCTGCCCGAACGTTTGCAATTTTACAGTCACGTTCATTTTGCATTCGATCAAAATGCCGCCCCCGCCGTGTCATCCGTCCCGTAGTCGTAACTGTAGCTTCCAGTGCTGAAGGCCCGAGGGTCGACCTCGGAGTCCCGTGAAAAGAGAGACGAGAAGAGATCGGGGCTGCGCACGTGAGTTGTTAAACCGGCTTGACGTATGGGGGCGGCAAGAGGAGCAGGCTCGTCCGGCAGAGGAGGAAGAGGGGCATTGGGACGCGACCGCATCTCGCTCTACGTGCTCGTACTCACGGACGTTGAATGATTGCATTAGAGCGAAAAACCTTGTCATTGTGCATCGGCAATAGCTTCTTTATGCCCTTGCCAATGCACGCGTAAGAGCGCGCATGCGCATGCGAGGCTCTCGGCATTGCATGCATTTTTCGCGAGTGTCGGTAAATGGAACTTACATTATGTGAGAAGCCGATGAGTGTATGGACGGGCTCGGCTAAAGGATGATTTTTATTTAACGATTTAATTTAAATAAAATGAAGATTCGCGTGTCTGACCTCGAGTTGACGTAGAAAATGTCTATTTGCTATTTAAGATGACGATTTGTTCCTCGCACGGGAATATTAATTGGTAATTGCAAATTCTTAGGAGCGCCGTGGGACGGCTATTTTGTTCAAATGTAACTCATTGTCAATTCTCACCTCTTATATTTGTATTTAATTGAGTGAGGAGCTGAGTAAGGATGCAAAATCCAATTTTATTTATACTATCGTCGTGACGTTACGTATATCTTCGATAAAGAATACCGCAAGCAAAACGAGAAACAAAGCAGCCAGAAGAATAGCAAAAATAATGGAAAAAACAAATACGAGTTTAATAACATCGTTAAAATGGTTGAAATAGCCAAATATTATGTTTCCATCGTAATAATTGTATCGAGTAATGGAATATAAAATTTATGTTTACATTCCGAACAATAATTTACGCTGGTTTGCAAAAACCGAAAGTTACTCTCTTTACGGATTACAAAATCATTTTATTACTAATTCTTGATGGATGTTACAAGTTCCGGTATCTGTGCGGATGATATTAATGTACACTGGGATAAAGAGGAAGGAATTTTCAACAACAGTCTTATCAACTCGTTCGCGTTTGAAAAACGACAAAGAAGATTTACACGGTGGAAAACGGAAGAGTGAATCAAATGAGAAATGAGAGATATCACAATTTTTTTTTTGTGTTTTTTTTTTTTTTTTTTTTTTTTTTTTTTGTTTTACTACGTAGAAGTGGATTCATAAATGATGATTATGTAGCTTTTAATTAAAAACGAGCTTATAACGTCTCAAGTGGACTTTGCGACGTAGAAACAATACTTGAGAAAATTACATTTTAAAGTTTACAGAAGCATGGAAGATTATTGTTTATTTTTCCTAAGATAAATTGTCTGGCAGAGCAAATTTCGTATTATTTCCAAGTAAACAAAAGTATTTCTATATCGTTGAGTAAGAGATCTTGATGCAGAAAAAATAGTTTCCTCATTTTTCAAACTATCGTCCTTTATGTATATATTAAAACTTGAGGAAAATATGATTTTCGTTTTATGTAATCATTGTACTCTATTCGAGTTTTGCGAAGTAATAAAAATCGTATTAACAAAAATTTTGTTTTATAAAAAATCTCGTTCGAAGTTTCACATCAAAAGTATAAGGCGAAACTCATTTCCCTCTTCAAAAGCTCAAGCCACCTCCATTACACCGCGACACAACGAAACTAAGCAATCCCAAAGCCTTCTCAACTTCCAGCTATGCTAAAAGTCCACCATTTTCCCATTCCCCTCGATCTTGAATATTTTTCTCCTTTCCACTCGTTCGTCCTTTACATTTTATTAAGTCCGCGCGCGGCGACACAATACGAGTATATAGCTTTTCCTTCTATCGTATTGTCGTCATCGCCACTCGCCCTCTCCCAAGGATAAAGACGAAATTCAGCGGTGGCGACGGCGGCATCGCGAGGGGAAAGGGGAAAATCCTAGCATCCGCATACGACGTGTTCCATTCTCTCCAACTTTCCTAGGATATCCTTTCGCTGCTGTTTCGCTTCTTCTCTTCGCGACTCAACACAGTGCGTCTCGACAGAGATGAAGGGGGCTCGCGAGGTTATTTTTCCCTTAGAGTGCGAGGCACGCGAAAACGAATGCGAGATCGGAATATCATTTACACCAGGGGACGAATTTCTTTTATTTTCCTCTGTTCAGCTTTTCAAACTGAGGACGTTAGACAGTGGGGAGGGCCCGGTTGAGGGAAAATTTTCTTTTGAATTACCATACTCCTTAATATTCAGGATTCGTATATAGATCTCTCACTAGCGATATATCTTCGGGAGAGAAAGTGTGATACTGTAAATTAATATTAGTGGCTTTTCTGTTTTCGTTTGGTTCATGCTTCTTATTAAGGCATTTTCCATTTTCTTTTAAAAGCAATATATTAATTTTCATTTTTTCTTTTCTTTTCTTTTTTTAATAATAACGAGTTGCGTTTTGTTTTTGCTATGTTTTTTTTTTTTTTATTTTATTTCGTCGAATGCTTGAAAAGAAAGCAGGATATGAATTTTTTTTTTTTTTTTTTTTTTTTATTTTTGTTAACGATCGCTCACATTCCGAAGAGAAATATGAAATATTTCTAATTTGAACTGTTTTGATTATGTTTTAGAGTCAGGATTATCGGCAAACGTATGCTATAGTTAGCAAAATGGCATTAATCGAAAGAAATGTTGACGTTGTAAATTCCTTAAAACAAAGTAATTTATTCATTAAATTATTAAATTACGCAGGTATAATTTTGCTATTCAAACTTTTAATCACGAGAATCATTTAAATTTTCTAATTTATATAAGAAAGTCCTAAAGCGGACAAATCTTAAAACATTTTTAAGTGTTGGCATTTTTTTTTTTTTAATACGCGCATTATCCGCTAAAATATCGCATATCATTTTCCTTAAAAAAAAAAGAAAAAAAAATCAGACGCGATTACTTATAAAGTTACGTAAAAATGACTGGACTTATCCGTAAAAACTAAAGCATACTTAATTTTCATTTTGGCTGCGGGAAAATATATTTATAGTATTCCGTGCCACATATTTAATATTTCAAATTGAAGCGCGAAGCGTATATTCATCGAAATTTATGCTCCTTCTACAAGAGTTTTGCGCTTGTACCTTAAAACAGAAAAAAAAATTTTTAATTCCATGCATTCTAAATGTGGAAAGCGTCGAGCAGCGAGATTTTGACGCTCCAAGTCATAATATCAAATGCCCGCATCGCGTTAAGTCGGACAAAAATTTACTCTCCCGAAGAAGCGAACAACGCATTGTCCCGGTTGCGAAATAAAAAGAATCATAGACTCTCGTGAAAAAGATAACATTTTTAGATAGCTCTCTCTCTCTCTCTCTCTCTCTCTCTCACGCATACGCACACGCACGCACGCACACACTAACTCAGTAGTTTTCTTTGAAAAATGTCTGTGTGCTCGTGCAAGTACTCGCGGATTGCGGCCAGCAGTGCGACGTTACCAACTTGTATGGGGCATAAAGTTTAACGTCGAGACGGATACGAGGAGATCCTCGTAACTCGACCGCAGGCGCCTGTGGTACCGAGACAGGGAGGGGGAAGAGAGTTTGAATTTGCGGTCGAAGGTAAGAGGATACGCATTCAATCGTGCAGATGCACTCTTGGCTAGTATTTGCGAGCCCAGTACTTCTCTTTCTCTCTCTCTCTCTCTCTCTCTCTCTCTCTCTCTCTCTCTCTCTCTCGCTCTCTCGCTCTATATATATACATATATATATATATATATAAATATATCCTCTTCTCCGCGTCCGCCTTCCCGCTGCATTTATTTATGTCTGTGTTGCCTTCCCTCATAGCCAGACAAGTCTGAATAGCCATTATTTAAGAATTGCATTACGCGGAAGCCTATTGCTGAAACGGCGACTTTGATTCTTAAGCAAATTTTAATATTTCATCGATTGTAATGTGTATTGATAATCGAGGAATCCACGTGGAGAATGATTTTAAACTGTTGCTATGGGCATCATTATATCATGGCGCGTAAATGCCTTTCTACGGCAAAATGTTTAAAGCACGCGTAAAGTTTCGAAAATAAAAGTATATCTCGAAATTTTTTTTTGCTTTTTTTACCTACCGAATGTACTCTTATAATTATTATGCATATATTATCGAACTTTAAGTTAGTATCGTCTTATTAGCAAACTTTTCTAATATTCAATCGTGTTACTCATTTTTTGTCCCTCGTATTTTACTTTATCCGAAACTTTGCTCCATTCTAAGTAAGAGGGAAAAGGAAGCCGTTATTTAAGAGTCGCTTTATCTCGGTGCATTAGACCTAACTTGCTTGTGAAACAAAAGTGTTTGATACCTCCCGCCCTTCTCCTCCTCCTCCTCCTTCTCAATCGATGCGGCCGTTGCGAGCTCTTTATCCGAGTCAAAAGTTGTTTATATTAAGTTTTATCTAAGTGCGCAAATATTCTTGTGTATTGCCGAAGAAGAATCGATGTCGCTTGGGTACGTTATTGCCGGCGCTACTCTATCTATTTTAAGAATTACTCGAATAAAATGAATGGCGAACTGCTGCTACGGAAAACTCTAGTGAATAGCGTTGCCCTTTAAAAGGTACGAGATATATTTGTCGACAGCGTAACAATTCAAACAGTTTTAATGAAGAAGAAATAAGGAAAAATATCAGCTAGTGCAAAATCGTTAATCTTAATTGTCATTATTTTTTCGTTGTTTTAAACACTTTATTGTTCGTTTAACATTAAGGATGTTTTCGGATTTCTAGAACGTGTAAAATGACATTTATGTTTATATTGTACATACGCTTGTTAGAGGAAACATTTATTAATTTAAAATGTTTATCAGCTGAATTCAAATATTTTCAGAGAAAAGGCTTAAATTAATATAATAATCCAGGTAATATTAAAAATACATAACTGTTTAAAGATTTCATAAGAATATCTGAGATATCAATAGCTAATGACAATGGATGAAGCGAGTCATCCCCATATCGTATGTACATGAATAAAGAGCATCCGCAAAATCTATTTATTCATCACTTTTTTATTGTTTGCAAAGTATTACTCTTTTGTCGAGAGAAGGTCGGATCTAAGAGATAAGGATCAAAGTTGTCATCGATGCGCAAAAGGGTAAATAGATCTCACGCCGTAGAACCTAAGTATTAAAGAGAAAAGCTCTTGTGATTGAAAATCTCTGTCGACTCGCTGCAATGTTCACAACCAATAGACTAGTGTGTCATACATATTCACTGTCTGTCTCCCCCCCCCTCTCTCTCACTCTCTCTCTCTCTCTCTCTCTCTCTCTCACTCTCTCTCACTCTCTCTCTATATCTATGTGTTTCTCTTCTTCACTATCGATCACTCTCTTTCTCTCTCCTCCCTTCTCTAGTATTCCCCACTCCTTAATAGAAAATCGATGTACTAATAATAAAATAACTCTATTTTTATCTATATTAAAACTGAAAATATGTTATTCATGAAATAATGAAAAATTGAAAATATGTGACAATTATTATGGTTTTTCAATAATAGAAAATTATATTGTCAGCCATTTTGAAATTTCTAGAATTTCAGTTCGTTTCTTCTATAAATTTTATCTAATTTTCCATTACAAATTATTGGTTAAATGTACTTTGCCATATATATATATGCTATGTTGAAATCAAATAGAAATTTTCTAACATGAAAGTCTTAAAAAAAACTAAGCAACGGAATTGTTATATACGAAAATTTTTTTTTTAAAGTCGAATCTAGCAAAAATATAAACTTACATTATAATTTACTCAAATAAATATTAAATATTAAATTATTACCTAAAGCTGATTCAGTTTGAAAAAGTAAGAAATTGACAGATGGTTACATTAATCTATCACGTAAAATAATAAATGAAAAGATTTAGTTATGACATTTCGAATGACGTTGAAATATATTTGACATGATTAAATGAACTCAACGAGGTATCGATAAAGCTTTCCTACGAATCTATTAAATGCTCGATTCCTTTATTTTATTCCGTAACGTACCCCAATTAATATTAAAATAATAAATTATTATTGAACTTTAAAAATTATTAATCTTACGAAAATAAATCATCGGTAATTAATCTAATAATGATTGTAGTTATAGAGTGTCCATGCTGGAATGGATGTGTAGGAGCAGGGGGAGGGGGGAGGTGTGCGTCGATCGGTGTTAATTAAAATTTTCAAAAATCCATGACAATGTGGGCAGATAAATTTGAATTGAACTAAATTTTTATGATAAATATATTTAATAGCAAAATAATTTATGCCTTATAAATGTACACGATTTTTCAGATACATTTACTTAGGCTAATGAATACTTGCTCTACAATTAATTAGAACATCTGTATTTTACGAGCTTGTTAAATAATATTGCAGCAGCTAATGTACACAGACGGGCTTTAAGATTCACAAGGTTGTAGAGAAGGGAAAGCTGTAATGAAAGAGTTATAGTAAAGTATCCACACAAATACAGAGAGAGGAGATATATATATATATATATATATATATATATATAGAGAGAGAGAGAGAGAGAGAGAGAGAGAGAGAGAGAGTGAGAGTTGCCGACGACCAGGAGGACGACGACGGCGATGACGACGACGACGCTATGGAAAGTCTACTTTCGACTCGTCGTACGGTGAGGAAGTTCCGTCGGACTCGTAACAAACCTTTTTATTGGTTGGCTTGCTGACCTTAAAGGCGAGGAGGACCAGACGAGAATCCCGTCCGTTGCGCGTCGTCTGATCCCGCGCGAGGTCCTTCCCTTCAGAGGCTCTTTGGACACACCGAAATTCGATTCGAAAGACACGAGATCAAAGTCCCGCCACGCCATTACGTTCTTTCAATCTCCAAGCTCTCGTCCCTCTACACTTCGTTCGTCGTCCGAGCATTGCTTTTCCGATTACTCTCGAGGAACGGAAAAGATCTCTCAAAGACTTTCATAAGGCACGAGCGGTGTGCTTACAAACAATTAGATTGCATCTACAGGGGTAAGCGGAAAGAGGCGCGACACAAAGCTTCAAATCGCATTACCTGCATGGGGGGGGGGGAGGACAGGAGACAATTCCGCGAAGATAAGTTCTTTCGAATTTATTGTGATTGGTAAGATCGACCACCTTACATTAATTAACCCTTCAATAGGGCCGCATTTTCGTAATAATGCTGTTGTAGTAATGTCTTTTTTCATTACGCAATATATCACAAATTAATAGAGAAACGATTTCCACGCAGAAAGCATTGACGTATATTTTTTAAAAGTCGTTCTAATCACTCCACTAGATTACATTAGTAATTAAAGACATTATTTATTTGTTATCGATTAATACTAATTATTATAATAATCATTGTTATTAATGTCATTGTCATTGTCATTGCCATTGTCATCATTATTATTACTATTATTATTATTATTATTATTATTATTAGTAGTAGTAGTTTTAGTAGTAGTGGCAGTAGTAGTAGTAGTAGTAGTGGTAGTAGTAGTAGTAGTAGTAGTAGTAGTATTAGTCATATAACAATATATTTGTTTTACAATATAGTGATAAGGTATATTAATTAATTATTTGCTTTCGCTTTCATTACGTATCGTTGTTGCTGTTGTGTCGCAAAATATCTCAAAATCGCCCGTTTTTAAGCAAATAGCATCCTGCCACAGACAAATATTTCGGGACTTTAAAAATTAATATGAAATTCGAGACTCGAAACTGATAGCCGGCTATAAGCATTTTCAAGACTTTAATAATGGAAAAGCGAATATATTATTCCGTAGGCTGCTTTTCCTCCTCTCGAGCCTCTGTTTAACGGCCTGCGTAAAGCAATTCGCGGCTTTCGAGGTAAGGGCGGCCAAGTACCGCAGTTATTCCTCTGCTGGCTAACCTCAAATCCGAATAAGCGTTGATTTGCATTTCGGTATCAAAGAGAAATAACGAAAAAGCACCGCATGCTACTGACAAATGGAAGATGTGCGTAATGGGCAACAGCTAAAGTAAGAGAGATAGCTGGATAGATAGATAGATAGATAGATAGATATATAGATATAGAGAGAAAGATGGTGTATGTGTGTGTGTGTGAGTGTGTGAGTGTGTGTGTGTGTGTGTGTGTGTGTGTGTGTGTGAGAGAGAGAGAGAGAGAGAGAATGACGCAGAAGGCAAGTTACGATATAATAATCGACGAATGGCTTGTACAATTCCAAATTTTAAATATTTCATACCCTTAATTGAGTAGGTACTTGCTCGCACATATCTGAAAAGTAGTGCACTGAAAGTTTTACATACACGGTAACAGAGACCGATAAGATTAGATTGTAAAACGTTACTCCGTATGCAAATAGTTTCTTAATATAAACACTTAAATTCGCAATATTTTTGAATAAATTTTTGCATTCCCTATCTATCTAACAAGAGTTGATAAATCTTTATTCGCGTTGTGTCTCGCGTTATAACTTAAATTCGTACAAATGCCAAAAGTCAAATATTACTATTTCTTGATTATTTCATTACTATTTTACGCGATGACGATACAATGGTTTAGGGGACAATTAAAAGAAAAAAAAATGAGCCAATGGTAATCGAAGATCAATCTAAACGAACTCGTGAATTATCGCGTTACTTAATTTACGTAATTTAACGTGGCTTTTGTATTATCGCTCCTTTAATTATCGCTAATCCCCGAGAAATTCACAGATTTCTTGATATCTTTGCTTCGCTGTCCACTTTAGATGGCAACCGCAATATTATTAAAATTTGTCAATTTCAGTCATCAAAATGTCAAGCAAAGACATGGCATTTCTATTATTACATATGAGAAAAAAAAAAAAAAAATATATATATATATATATATATATATATAAAGACATACATATACAAACAACAACAACAGAAAAAAAGATAACAAAGTCTGTTTGCAACACAAATAAGAATCGCTATTAACGCAATAACACGGCAAAGGAAAAACCTGCTTTATAAATGTATCGCAGAACTAAATATAAACATTACTATATATATGCAATAATAAAGTAGCGGAAAAAATCCATTTGCATAATATTATTTCTATACGCTAAAAGTTTCGTTTTATATTTCACAAATAGAGCTCGTTCGGGTACATTTCCTTATGCTAATGGAAATAACCAAGAGTAGATAAAATTGAATTTATTTACGAGCTTATTATATGTTGTACGAGCTATGCTCATGCCATAAATAACGGATTAATTGCAATTTTAAAATGTGTATAATTGGACTTTAATAATCTTTAATAAATTATCGGTATATTTATACTCGTACGTCTATACTCATAATGTATCTATAAATATCAATCTCGCAATTTGTCGGGCTGAATCGATAGATAAGTTACGGCTGCTCCCCACACGCGACCAACCCCAAAAATACATTCCAAAAGTCTCTCCTTAATGTTCCCCTCGAGCTTTCCAAATTTTCATTCGCAACGTCTCCTCGTATAGGAAAAGAGTCGCAAGGCCGCCACTTCCATAACTCTGTGAGCTACGAAACGAATCTACCACGCGGCATCGACACCACTAACCCAATGGATCCCTCGAGCCAACAACACCATCCCCAATCCCCCTCGTCCCTCGTCCCACTCCCAGCCAATCCTACATTACGCAATTTTAATATTACGGGACGAAGCGAAATAAATACCGACCTGTGTGCGTTCTCTGATGAGCCTTGAGATGCGAGCTCTTGGTATATACTTTCTTGCAGCCAGGGAACTGGCATTTGTGTATCCTGCGCTTCGTGTCCGGTGGACTATGCTCGTGACTCCTCGCGTGATGCCTGTTACTCATGGTCACGTGGCTCGCAGCGACGACCGTCGCTGTCGCGGTGTGCACATGTTGCGTCGCGCTGCTCACGGGCGGGAAGCCATTCGTGGCCACTGAGATCAATCTGGGGACGCAGAATTACAAAGTCATTTGGTGCCATTATGCCAGTCAACCGGGACACGAATTGGGGATAAATGTGAGTTCGAGGCAGGCTGGAGTTGCGTTGGGGGTAGGAGCCGTTGATGGGAAAGGTTGACGGGCGTCAAGCTCGACCAGCCGATCGATTAGTACATAGATTGGGCGAATGTGAGATCGAAATGAATTTACGAATGGCGGATTGTTTAAGAGAACCTGGAGTGAGATTTTTCGTATTATTTATCGACAGGTGGTGGTAAAGTAATGAACGTACCTCGCGACAGTCTGCGCGTTCGTGGTGGTGACCCTGACAATCGCGCTTCTGCCGTTTGTCCCGTGAAGGTTGAGATTCTGTACATCGAGCATCGAACTGCCGGTCGACGAGTGACTCGAATTCGAATGGCCTTGTCCAGATTCTGGACTGGAAGGTGGCGTCAGAATTTGACCCTCGCCCTCGCAACCGCTATCCTCTTCCTCTTCGATTTCCTATAAAACCAACGTCCTTTTATAGCCTTGACTGTCGTGTCGGATGCATCGATAATGCCGAATAATTGCGACATTTTGCAACACAAAGCCAAATACTTTATGTTAATATAAGGTTTATTTCATTAGCTGAAAGCGTATTTCATTGCAGGGATGGTACGCGTGGGACGTAAAAGTGGCAAAACCACACGTTTTTATATTCAATTGGAATTATTTATTTAGAGCACACGTAGCGTGGCTTTTTGCATAGTCGACGCGCAAAATAAAATGATTCGATTCACACGCCCTCGTCGCTTCTCCTTGGATAAATAAGAAAACTGCTGTGTGAAAAATTGTGATCACTCCATTTTTCACGTCTAGAGGTCAACGGTTCACGCAGACCGGATTTATCGCCGGCATTTTAAATGTTTCGAAAAAAGAAGCTGGAAATGTTAATTAAGAGGCATCTAATGCCGATTGTAAATTACCTCGTGTTCCTCGTCCTCCTCAAGATCCTCACTCGGCTCCTTCTTGAGAATGAGTGCTCTGCAGGACAAAGAGGGCGAACCGTCCCAGGAGAGAGCGGAACACGCGGAACTGGCCGACGACATGGACAGCGAGTCCAGGTGTCGGTCGAGTAGATCCCTGTCGCGGCCATTGTGACTGTGATCACCGGGACTCAGCTTTATGTCTTCCAAACAAAGCGGATCCCTCTCGTCCGTCGACGTCGTCACCTAGACATTACATATACTTATTTAAACTTAACATTCAATGAAAAATTATGCGTCAATGTTAAAGCTGTAATTCAATATTTCTTTGATATACTACTCTTGTTCCTTTAATCGATCAGATCGATATGTGTGGCGTAATTTGAAATGAAAATCTCGTGTAATAGAAACAAATGAAATACTGATTTATTACTCCGGAAATTTGTGAAAAATTTGTAGGTAAGGATTAAGCTGACAACCAACGTCAAATTATTTACAAGTGTATGGACGTATATCCATCGATTAGCTCGCCCGTGCGCGCGCGCACGTCTATGCGTGCATAAATATTAAATTCATGAGACGATATGTAAGTAATTCGCTAGAGTATAATTTATTAAATCCATTGATATATTTTATATAACATTTATAATATATATATATATATATATATATGCATGTGCTGTTAACAATTACAGTTACTTATTATTTCCATAAGTCTGAGGCATTTGAATTAAATATCAAATTAATTATACAGGAGTATTCTCCATTAACAAAATCCAATTGCACATTGTAATAAACTCCTGAGCCCCATCAAACCCCCCACCCCCACCCCCACCCCCACCCCCACCACGCCCCATCGACCAACTAATTCTTCAATTGGATTATTATTATTTTTATTTTTAATCGGCTACTTATTACTGACCTCCATTTTGATCGAGGGCTCGAATTGTGTTGTTGTCGCGCCAGTAGTGGCAGTCCAGATCTGTGGAGCCCTGAATAAATTCCACGGTGCTGTATCCAACTCCGTGGGCAGCTTTTTGTAGGATTGTAATTTTGGCTCATCCTTCAGGTACCTTTCCATCTCGTAGCAAGTCTGTAGGATGAAAAATTATTCTGTAGTTTTCGAAGGTTTAGGGAGGGAAGGTACAGTGCTTGGAGATAAATATTTTATCGCTAATGCGGTAAGTGCGGCCATCTCATATTAGTTAGGATTCTTTGTTAATTCATTGGGCGCACACTTACGCTCAGGCTCCCGCTTTGCCAATAGTTCAATATTTTAATCGTATGAATATACGACAATGTGAGTTTAGTGTGCACCGGCCATTGTGGCCCACGTGACCGCCAGATATAAATAAACGACAGAGCCAGCAGCATTAGGATATTTTATTAAGACATAAAGTATAACAAAACATTATTGTTTACCAAATTTAAAAATAGCGATAAAAATGCAAGTGTGCAATTATGTAAATGATGTAAATGTGAAAATGTTTATAATGATGGCCTG
>NW_011948428.1:3872557-3893239 GCF_000503995.2 Ceratosolen solmsi marchali
AGAGAGAAATTATTGGCCGGAGAAAATCCAGCCGCAACTTGACCAAATCGCCAAAATTCCCGTTCCCATCGACAACAGTTGAGCGATGATTAAGCACTCGGCTCCTCTTCATTTCACATTCATTTCATGTATCGATCATATTCCTACGGCCACCTTATATATGCACGTGGTTGGCTGCACGTACGCGTACACGCTCGCGCGTCTACGTACACAATGTACAAAGACTAGATAGCACCCCAGGGTGAGGAGCTATTAACTTAACGACAATGCGGAAATTACTCGGGCAGAGCTTCCCCAAAGCAAAGGCTAGTCGAAGCAGAGCCGAGCAGTCTCAACCTCGTGTATATAGCTAGAGAACACGGTGCAGCAGTTGACACAACTGCACCTCGCAAGTTAGCCAAGTTACACCTCGCCCTCACCTCCCTCTCACTCTCTCTCTCTCTCTCTCTCTCTCTCTCTCTCTATCTATCTATCTCTATCTCACTCTCTCTCACTCTCTCTCTCACTCTCTGTATCTCACTAACTCTCTCGCTCTTTCGCCCATTCGCTCGTTCGCTTTCTCCTTTAGGCCGTACCACTTGGGTTACGGGGTCGGGGGAAGTTATATCGTATAATACGAAGTATGGCATGGGAGGTTGAAGGGAAGCTTCCTCCGACTGATATTGCGTTACTCGGCGTCGTTGTGTGCTGTCATGTCCTATGGCGCTTACATCGTCTCTCTTGACAAGCTTTTGAAGGAGAAGGAGTGGGGGTGGCAATGATCGCGGTGGCGGCGGCTCTATATTTATAATATTCACGAAAGAATTTTAATATTATTATATCAAATACTTAATGTTCGATTGCTTATTGCATTTGATAATCGCATTTTCTCTGCGGGTAAGCAATCTATTTAGACACACTGTAAGATTATTATTTTCTGATATTCATAATCCGAGCTCAACTGAGACAACCGAGCTCTTTACTAACGAGTGCGAAACATAATATGCATACTATATATATATATATATATATATATATATATATATATAGTATATATGTTGATGAATTTATGGAAATTTATGAGTAATTACAAAAAATTACTCTCAATCATTATTTGATCTAATCTATATAATGCAATGATGCTATATAATTAATATCTAGCAATAACAAAATTGCTTGAAACAATTGAATATTATATAAAATGTTAGTTTCATACTAGGAGTCTGAAAAGATTATACAAAAAAAAAAAAAAGAAAAAAACAAGAATGTAATATAAAAAGATCTAGAAGATAATAAATAAGCATTACTGCCGTATTATGGAAAATAAAAATTTCGTCGACTATTCATAGAAATTATTGTTTATAATTTTTTCATTAAAACAATTTAACAAATATAATTAATACATCAAATACTTAATTGTTTATATATTTATTTATATAATAAATATTTAATGAAATTTATGGAATAATTATGTACAAATTTCATCTGACAAATTTGCCCTCATACTAACAAGTAGTCACGCAGCGTTAAACATCCTATTTATAATTAAATAATGATAATTTCAATTAGTAGAAATTTCAATTATATTTAATGTGTCACTATTTCATTAATTTTTCAAACTGCAAAGTGGCCATTAATTGAGGATAAAGTAGTCCGATGCAAAAGACCAACAATCAGCTACTATAAGTGGAAAAAGTATGCCTATTTCAAGCACTTACGTCTCCCGTGAAATCCACGACAGATTGATTCAGATGTATGACCAAAAGGCCAACAAAGAATCAAGTTTCCCCCTCGGGGTCCATTGTTCTTAAAAAATAATTGCGTTAGACTCGAGTGCCTCCTTCCTCATTCACGCTTAAAAGTTTGGCGCGAGAGATGAGTTTTCCAAGTATCGTCGTTTATTATAACATAGAAGTATATGGTAGGTCCAGAGAGATAGATAGATAGATAGATAGATAGATAGATAGAGAGAGAGAGAGAGAGAGAGAGAGAGAGAGAGAGAGAGAGAGAGAGAGAGAGAAATTTGTCACGTGTACTAACAACGAGTCATTGTCTGATTAATTCAACATAATTAATTCATATATACATGAACTGACAGTTTTTACAAATTCCAAATCCGTCGTAAGGAAATTTTGAAATGTAAGTTTTTATTCTTCTTTTGACCGTCGATTATTAAAAATCTACATACAAAATTCATATATATTATATGTTTGATTATGATTTTAAATTTATAATCGAAGAATTTCTTTGGCGCAAAGCATAACGTAAAGAATATTTGGATTTGATAATGAACGTAATTCTGTATTTTGTGTATGCGTATAATTAATTTTGACTAAGGATAAATGTACTTAGGATATAAAGAAGAAACATCGATTGTTAACATGAAAGACTTTCATGCATTTAATAGAATATCTCATTTCTAATTGGAATTTTTGAAAAAGACCACGATACACGCACATAATGAAAATGTGTCTGTATAATAATTCATAGCCTGTGGAAGATATATATCATATTTTCAAGGATTTATAAAAAATGCATGTAGAATCGATAAGGAAAAGAGGAAAAAGAGAAAACTAGTCGTTGTATTCTCAAGCCCGTGAAAAAAGTAGGAGAAACTTTTGCCTCTCATAAATGCAGGCAAAAACTTTGGCATTGTAAAGTAGCACCTCGGCGCATAATAAGCCGAAACAACCACTTTTTCAACTGGCAAAATATAAATAAGCAAAGAGTGAGCGGACGTAGGAGAGAGTGTACAAAAGCACATGTCACTTTCCATTATTACAGGAGCATCAGTCTAATGGCAAAACTGCGTAATAATGCAGAACTTTCGCGCTACGTGGGCTCACGCATCGGGTTGGTTTAGCCGGTGCTGAATGGGGCAGGGGTTACGAGAGGGGGACGATGGAGCGGAGAATTTGGTCCGCCATCCCTCGTTCGATCTCGCATAAATCAAAAACACGTCAGGCAAGGGAAGCTCCTGACTACACATTTGCATCAGTGTAACGCGCAACGGCGTACTGTCACTTACTCTCTCTCTCTCTCTCTCTCTCTCTCTCTCTCTCTCTCTGTCTCCTTCTTTCCCGGCCGATAAATCTGTGTATATTAGTGCATCTGTCTGTAGCTCTGTCTTTATCGTTGGCGCTCATGCGCTCAGTTCTCCATCCATGATATTTGCAAAGAGGAGGCGTCGCGTCATACGGATTCAAATTTGAATTTCAATTCTAATTTGAATCAGAAAGGAAGGAGACGAAGGATGAAAAAAGCCTTGCATTTGAGGCGCCTCCGGGCTGTGTAATGAAAATGGGCATCGGATTGAAGGAACGGAAGTTAAAACAACTTGGTGCTTTTTCTCATTCTCTTCTTCTTCTTCTTCTTCTTCTTCCTCTTCTTCTTCTTCATCATCATCTTCTTCCTTTTCTTTACTCAAATGAAGTTTAAAGCGCTCTCGTTTAGACAAGAAAAATTATGCGCCGATTGAAAGTTCATTAACATTACCATGTAATGAGAAAAATTTTAAAGCTCTTTAAATATAATAGAAGTTTGTGTTTGACAAAAGGAATACAAATTACTCATGAATTTAACAAGTCATGATTTTTTCTTTTTTTTAATTTTTCAAGGCTTCCGCGCATTTGTATCAAATTTAATTGTACGGCAAAATTAAAAAGCTTTAAATTATGTATGATATGGCAAAAGTATTCATTATTCTTCGAAACAAAATCTTTGAACGAATTGTAATATGAAATATTTTTATACATTCAAATTAATGCTTTTATGAAGTATCGAAATACATGATAAAAGAATTACGAGGATCCATGATACATAATTTTCCCTTAATATTTATCTAGCAACTCTTACGTATCTATACATATAGACTAAAGTTTACGCGCGCACAAATACAGATAAAATGCACAGAATGTCGACAATATAATGAAATAGGTTATAAATATATTCCACTAAAAGACGAGGATTGACCTGTGAAGCGTCAATGACAGTGGATTATTAAAAAATAGTGGTAAATTGACGCTTCGGATATTGCGTGATGAGGAAATTTAAAGTGAAATTTTGCGAGCCGGCTGAGCGGTAAATGTCCACAAGCCTCGCGTAGACACGTGCATCATCAGGTTATAAGCCAAAGCTTTAATAATAGCGTCGAAAGATACAGATTAACATAAAAAGTGTGCGTACGTGTGTATACGCGTGTGCGTGACTGTGTAAGATAGATAGAGAGAGAGAGAGAGAGAGAGAGAGAGAGAGAGAGAGAAAGTGAAAGAATCGCACGCATAGACAAATTATTTACACTTGGAAAAATTTAGATATTTCATAGCAGTAAATGGTACAACAATTTTGTGTGGTTTTACTAAAATCTAATATTTTAATATAAGCAACAATATTTACATAATTATTAATATTAAATTTACTTTTTAATTAATAAATTACATTATTATTTCCAGGTACGTTTTAATTGGGATAAGTTTTATTTTGTCAAAGTAAACGTTTTTAATTACATAAAGCCAACCAAGCAAATTCACTCATTTGAGAAAATCTATATCGCTTTGGAATAGAGATGTTTATTGTAGTTTATTTTGTTGAAGCACAAATAGAATAAAAATAAATTCTTTTAAGACTATATATATATATATATATACATACATATGGTATTAAAAAGGTTAAAGCTTATTTTTATCTTATTATTACAAGTAAATCCCACGGTAAAATAGTTACAAAATATAAATCAATCAGTCAAGGTATATTTTTTTCGGTTAAATTTATTTTAAGGAAATAATATTTGCTAAAGTATAAACCATTTATTTCAAATAAATTAGTTTAAAAATTTTATACAAATTAAAATAATTAAATATATATTATATATTTCCTGTTAGATTTTCCATAATTGTAATGATTCTCTTCTAATGATAGACAAAATATTGAATAGATTAATATAAATTCGATAGATATTTATTCTACCAAATGGAAAGAGTCGTTATTCTACAGAATTCAACTTAAAAAAATTTAAAGTCCACTACTATCTTTAAGCTTTATAATTCTATTTGAAAAAGTAATGTAACTTTGAGACTTTTATACTTTTATGTTGAATCGTTGTTTATAGTAAATGAAAAGAGAAATTTTAAGACGCGAATATAAATAATGTGAAAATAACTATACTTGCAGGCTCAAGTGCGCTTATTATTTCAAGATATCATTTTTAAACATCAACGTTTAGAAATATAGAATTGAATGGTGAGAGTGAGAGTGTGAGAGACAGAGAGATGGTTATCGAATGAAACAAAATACGTCAAGATTTTGTATTCGAAATTTTGTCCAGCGTTCGCGCTTTGAATTTTAATTCGATTGCTTCATTAATAGTTTAATTGTTTATTTTAAAAGGAAAATTACTCCTGACAAAGTTTTTCAAAGTAATTAGGGAAGTTTAGTTTGAAAATTCCGAACCGCTAAAGACTTTTTGTTACATAAACTACTGTAGTAGGAAATTTACTTCACGTTTGTAGATAATATAATTAAAATATGTATGTTTTAGCTGTAGGCAGCCTTACTTACAATAAAGTACAATTGAAAACTAAAACTTTGGAATAGCTTTAGATCATGTACGTTTATGTAATTCCGGATACAAGTTTATTAAATCTTGTTGTTCGGGATTGATTCAATCCCATGAATTTCAAACAAAAGAAAGGTAATACGCGCTGTCCGGCGTACCGTATGTGCGCCTAGACTGGCCCGCACGTGCGGACCGGGACGGGTACTCGAGCGAATATTTACAAACAAAACTCGGCAAGTCCGAGCAAGTTTACGACCCGAAATATAATATACTGTAAGATCATCCAAGGGTATTATTACTCCTACTTTCCTCTTTTTTCTCGAAGATTCTAGGATTTTTCCTTCGACGCCTCGTGTAAGAATTAGTGCAACAACGACGATGCTTTGTTGCCAGCTAAGTGAGCCGCCACGTGGCTATATAAGGAACGCACGCGGCGCGTCTCGACCTCTCTTGCTGAAAGTACCTCTCTTGCTGAAAATCATCTCTTGCCGAACCACCCTCGCTCAACTGCGCTTCCGGCCAACATCTTGCCGTGACCCGACCGCAGTGACCGAGCATAGTCAACCGATTCAATCATCTACCACCAGAAGTCACACGCACACGGGTCTCGATCTGCCCTCAGCAGGACCGCCATGGAACGGTCGGTATTTTCAGCAGAGCCGCCACGGAACGAACGATCAAGCCTTCGGTTCGTGTGCGTATATTATGTCAAAAGGCTCATTTGTAATATCACTTCGCGCTCACTCAAGCATAACTGCCGCTCAGTGCAATAGTGTTTTGTATAATGTGAAGACGACGCGTGGCCATATTTTCCGCATCATAGTTAAAATTACGCGCGTGCGTACGAATAAGAAATCAGCAGATTAGATCATAGTAAAGACTACAAGCGCGCATAAGAAAAGGAAATCGGCAGTTTTTAAATAGTGATTACAGTGAAGCCAATGGAATAGTAATCAAAGGAAACATTAATCACACAGCAGTAAAGCAGACTTTACCAACATTTTACAAGGGTACATATTTTTATATTAATAAATAAACTAGTCACATCTAGCATAAGAAACCTAGGCAATTTCGCATCCCCTGACGCAGTCGACAGGTGATGGACACTTGGTTGTGCATTCTCTAAAATAAACACCAAGTAATTAGCACGTGATCGTGCATGCCTGAAATAGTCACTCGGTGACGAGCGCGTGGTCGCGCATTCCTTCTAATAGTAACCAGGTGATGAGCGCGTGGTCGCGCATTCTCTAAATAGTCAACTCAATGACACAGTAAGTCAAGGTCGGACTTCAATATATCGACTGATCAACAGTAAGGACATTTTCCAGAAATCCTGAAGATTTCTAAGGTTTATAATCAATGATACTTGTGTGTGACTAGCTCTTCTACCGTTCCCATAAATAAATAAAGTAACATATTTATTCCATTAAACATCTTACACCATATCAAGCATAGTTATTCATACATCAAACATAATTGATTCAACTACCATATTATCTTCTCATGCTACTCTTCACAAGCATGATTGACTGATGACTACAACAGCTGATATTTACAACATCGGCATTACCAACAACTTCAAGATACTCATTCAGTCATATCCATCGAAGAAGCTACAATAATTCAAGAATACAAAAACACACCCTCACTACTTCAATAGAATTATTTCTCTCTACATCAAAGTTCAATATTATTATAATTATTTACAAATAATAAACATTGTTTTTACTAAATACACGATATTTTTCAGCCTTGTCTGTTATTGTTTCCTTTTAAGTTATCCTGCCTAATCTAGACTAATCCACTGAACTATTGAATTGGTAGTTCGAGCGATAAACTAAACCATTAAAAATCGAACACTTGTTTACTTTATGCTCTATGCAAATGCACATTTGTAAAAAATTCACTTCCCGATAGAATAACGATGCAGCGGAAAAACATTTCACTCGGATACATTACGTCTCAATTAAGTATAGTACGGGGCAAAGTTTCCTAATTAAAAGCAATTATGCATTACATAATCTACTAATCTTCGAAGCCATATCAAAGCATCCACTATTTTCCACAAAACTCTTCATTCGCTTACAAAACATCGGACTAATAAATACTCATTAGGTTTATTTCTATTTCTACAATTGCGATTTAACATTAAAAAAGGCACACGAGACTGCTAAAACTAAGATACGATCGTCTTTATGGATGCACGTAGTCGTGGAGGCACAAAGCGCTACTCTCATAGTAGCCGTAGCGGCAAAAGCAAAAGCATCCGATAGAATAACTCGCCATACAAAAGCAACACTGTTCATTCATAATAATTCGCTGGATAAATGAAAATGCGCTCGCATATTACACTATGCGTTCTCGGCCGCGCTCGATTCATAAAACGAGAAAGAGCCACACTATCATTAGGAATGTGACGTGATAACTTTTTATTCGCTCTCGAGCTATTGCTTATGAAATTGATGAAACGGATGAATTATGGATATTGACAATTAACTTGTATATTATGTTTGATGTTAAGCACACACGCGCAACAGATGCATTGCATTTCGCCCTATTTTTTTACGGTTTTAGTTAGGAGAAAATTTATTACCATCGTCTGCATATAATTCTCATACTCTTTATTGTCGGTGTAATTGGACTTGCACAGTTAGTTGCTACTTTCGGCTTACGATATTAAAATTGATTTTAGATTAGCGATACGAGCTTTATGTGGGAAGGCGACGCGACCAATATAGAATTAATAAAATATTAATAGACAGTCGATGGGATGGAAACAGTGTTGCGATATAATCAATTGTACTTAGAATCGTTAAGCATGTAAATGAGCGATGTAAATGGATAAAGAATTTTTCCTAAGAAATGACAAATGTCACGGTCGGAAAAGTATCGTCTATGATGTAATGATAATTATAGGATTGGAACGTTGAAGAAATATGATTTCTAAGCGCAATGAAGCTGCAATGCTCTTCTATTCTAATTTATTTTCAGATGTGGAAAAATATGTACAGCGCGGTAATTAATATGTATGGTAATGAGAGTGCAGGAAGACGAAAATATCAATTAAATAAAGGGAGGATAAATTATGTTAGATAATTTATGACATTAAGTCGCATAGAAGCGTAGAATTTATAAAACATTCGCTTACATAATCTTTTACAATAATCGGATATTTTAACATATTTAACATAGTCAAAAATTAATTATAGTAATAGTATTCTGACCGAAATAGTAGTTTAAGTAATTAAAAGGCGCGTAGGTTATGATTAGCTGAACGCGTAATTGAAATGATAAAGGGAAGAGTTACGTGTGAAGAGTCGAAATGAAAAACGAGATAGTTTCGAGAGCTCGAGAAGGATGAATTTCGAGATGGGAAGATTATATTAAATTGAAGTTAAAAGAAAGAAAATGTAGAGTATGATCAGTCAAGGTTATCCAAATTCACTACAGAATACGAAAGTGTGGCATTTCTGTGTTTTATCGACGAGACGTTCAAACTTACTGGTTATGATATCAGTTAAACACCAAACATATTCTGGCCGCCTAATGGACATTAAGCGTCGTTGATGATAAACTTGGCTGAATTTTCTAATTTGCAGATCGGCAGAGATATTTTTTTTTTTTAATGATAATTAAAATAATGAAACAATGCTTTATAGTTTTATGTCGCGTCTTCTGTATTGTTGATTCAATTTGTCATGTTTTTGTCACAGTGACCTGTTTTGGAACTTTATCAAAGTTATATAATTTTTCGTCCATTACGTTAAAAAAAAAAAAAAAAAAAAAAAAAAAAAAAAAAATTAAAAAATTCCAATTTATTAAGAAAATAGAGTTTTAAAAAAGATTTCGTACTTTAATTCGAATTTCGCAGCTAACTAATTCAAGCTCTTTTCAATTTTAAGAAAATTTATGATTTTGAACTAAGGGTACTTTAAATATCAACTTTCCATTAGCACGCAATTTAAATTTATCCTCAAAGTCAACAAGAAAAATGTCCCCGATCAAAGATCAAAGATCGAGAGCTTCGAATCTCTTATTACGATAAGCTTATATTATTACTATTACAGAATGCGACATTCATGGGGCAATGTCTCATGGTCTCCGGAGCATAAATTCAAAACAATAAAGTTCTCGGAAAATTGTTCGAAAATAATGAATTCTTTTTCTTCTCACGGAACTCGCATCTAATGAAGCGATCGATTGATATTTAATTATCTCGATTGTTTCAGCCTCTCTGCACGGCGTAATAAAATTCTGAACTGCAAAATCCCTCCATTCGCTCGATCCATTAAAAATTTCTCGCTCTCCTCTGCGCGCTCTCGCATTTATTTTCACTCATCTTTTCTTCTCTCTCTCCCCCCGTCCTAACTCCCTATATCTGTTCACCCGTTCGCCGCAACGCCGACCCAAGAAGTTTAGCGTCGACGGAGAGTAATAAGTACTGAAAAGGATGAAAAGAAGAGCCCCCTGGAATTTCTCGAGGCTCTCGAACTTTCTTATCGTTTCCTCCGTCTTCTTTTTCTTCGTCATATATAGATCGGAACTCGAGGCGTGGAAAGGAGCTACAACAGCCCATGCCCCGATCATTCAGCGTCTCGCTCCCCCTCTCCGTCCACAACAACCCCCATCCCCCGCCCCGTCGTCCCCTCATCCCGTCATTTCGTCAGTCTCTCTCTCTCTCTCTCTCTCTCTCTCTCTCTCTCTCTCTTTATCTCTATCTCTCGCTGCTTTGCCTTCTCTCCCCTCCTTTTTCAAGCTAAAAAAAAATTTTCGCTACTTGGTCGACAAGCGACGTCTAAGAGAGCGAGAGTGGAAGATGACGTGAATGAACGCGTGTAGTAACTTCGAGTATCCAAAAAAAAAAAAAATATAAAAAAAAAAAAAAAACGGCTGTGGCTTACTTTATTTGCAACGAAACGTAGCGTGTGCATCGAGGCAAGACTTTCCCGGCGAGAAAAACAAACGTTTTTATATTATAGCGAACAGAAGGGCTTTTCTTATTCAATTTACAATTCACGTTGGTTCTTATTATTGAAGTATAGAATCTTTACAATGTCATATCCCTTCCATAGATTTACAAAAGCTTCTGTAATTCCTTTCCCTTTTTCTCTTTTTAATTTCTTTCGACAAGAGGTAATTAATCTGCAATTAAGAATATTTACGAATCGCTTACATATGTAGATAAACAATTTTGTTCTAAATGAAGTTTTCAACAGTCTACTTTTGCCCTTTTCAAAATCATTATTGTAGAATGTTTTTGAACTGTCCTACTTAAACTCGAGACTTATAATTAAACTCGATTATAATTACATTTGTACGTACACGTCAATCGAGCGGCTTGCCTTAAAAGAATTTCTTTAATAATGCAATTTGCCTTCTTATTAATTTATTTCAAACTGACACGTGCTAAGACAAATTGAAAGTCCGAACATTCTCAACGGTAAATACCTTATTTATGAAAAAAAAAAGTCTTGAAAATTTTGTTACCAAGTAGCGTAGTCTTATTATTATTATTATTCTCTATTGTTATTATTATTATTACTCTATCTTTTTTACATACTTTCTTTACATTTGGCGCTGCAAATATTATTTGAAAATAAAAAGAGTCATTCGGCAGCTATAGTATTATTATTTTTACGCTGCGTAGAGATTATCATATCTCATCGTCGTAAGTGTAAATAAATTTATTTAAAAATACATATCCCGTATACCTCAACTCCAAAGATATAACTATTTCTGACATTTATATCATAGTTGACTTTAAGAGCTGCATCTGTTAGTATCGCTTTAAATCAACATGTATGAAAGTGAGCTCGCGAGTGATACAAAGCATGCATCGGTAAAGAAATCCTAAGCGCTACTGTCTGACGAACGGGGGTAAAAGAAAAAAAAAACAAAAAAAAAACAAAAAAAAAACCAAAAAAAAAAAACAAAAAAAAAGAGCGAAGAAGAAGAAGAACAAGAAGAAGAAGTAAATAAAGAAAAATGAGGGAAGAATGAAGAAGGTGTACTTGGAAGGCAGAAATAGTAGGGGAATAAGGAGGTCTGCGGAAAATAAACTAGTCTAGAGGTAAAGATAATCTTCCGCTGCAAGCTCACTTATATACTTCCGAGACATTCTCCTCGTCTCTCTCTCTCTCTCTCTCTCTCTCTCTCTCTCTCTCGCTTTTCTTCTTCTTCTTCTTTCCTTTCTCCTTTTTCCTCCTTCGCAAGTCCCCACCTGCTCTCTATCGCGAATGAAAGGGTGGAGGGAGGATGGCGAGCGGGCAAGTTCCGCAGTAATTCCGGTCGACTGTCATTAACAGAGTCGTCTCGACGCTATGCTACGTTCACTCGGGAGAAAATGAATGATAACTGCAACCACTCACTCTTACTCCATCTCTCACCTTTCTATCTCTCTTTATCTCTGTCCCCACACCCCCACCCCACCCCTACGCACTGTACTTGACACTTTGTACCCCAACTATTTTTCCGAGCTTTCGTGTACTCTTGCACTCGGCCGCGTTAGTTGTACGCTCCAACGTGGATCGGCGTACATCTGTGTCTGTGTGCTATGCATCCTCTTGAACTTCCTTCTGCCACTTCTTCACTTCTTCTCCGTTTTTTCTTATGCCGGACAGAGAGACGGAAGGACGAACGGCGATGTTGGTGGTAGTTGTGGCATCCTGCCAGGTCGTTAAAGAGATTCTCGCGCAACTTTAAGGGTGTCGTAAACCCGCGAATTTATCTTGCTCTTTCTTCAACTCCGCGCAGTCTCTCTTGCTCCGACTGGCTTTTTCGACGACGCACTCGTGCGCCGTCGCCCCCCCCCTCTACCTCCCTCCCGCGCCATCGCCAACCACTCCCATGAATGAAAACGAGTACGTGAATGCGTGCGCGTACGTGCGCGCCTATGTGTGGGTCTGCGAGATTTTAAGATAAATGAGAGATGAAATAAAGCATAGATAAGTACGAGATTTTTGGCTGTTAGCCTACTTTCGAGAGCTAATTCTTAGTCTTCGTTTCAATTTCCTTTATCTTCATTCTTTTCCTTTTGTCTTTCCATTCTTTTTCTCCTTACTTTATCTTCCTCCTCGATTCTGAAAATTACTCTGGATATCGATTAATCTTGAAAAAAACTTTCAATGCAACAATAATACGTTGAAGGGAGAGCTGTGCTTGTAGAAAAGATATATAACACCTCGAACATAATATACGGAGGGTGTACGTGATGTAGGTATAATAAAACAAAATACGTACGCTGTACCGGGGAGTACTTTTATAGTCTTAAAATATGAAATTTTAAGACTTTCACTGCTGATATTAAAGCACTTCGTTTCACCTTTACGTAGTAAATACTACGACTTTATATCCACTGTTTTAAGTCTCGTGTATAGAAAGAAAATAGTTGAGCAAATTAAAGTATCGATGCTCGAAGTGAATATAGTTCTCTTCCTTTTAACAGCATTAGTCGTTAATAATCCGTTTACCTTGCATAATACGTTTGGATCAACAATAATTATTTCAATTATCATCTTAAGCCTCTATAATCATATTATCTGGATATATATAATAAGACGGAATGATAATAGTTGCTCTATCTTTGTGCATTAACAGGAGCTAAATGTTTATCTTTGTAACGTAATAATTTTCGTTAGAGCGCCTGAAGAGAGAACGTTGTACAATACTGCATATTATGTACATGCGAATGACTGACGCTAATGTCATTATTGATGGTGATTCTTGTATTTCATGCCGCCGATGTATTTGAAAAAAAATTTAAATTCAATGCTCATAATTCCGTTTCTTTTTTTTTTCTCCTTTATTTCTTTCTTTCTTTGTTGTTGCTGTTTTTTTTTTGTACTGCAATTGTGGCAATAATAAGTATAAAGCTTTAAATAAATAATTCCGGTCAATTTTCCATGCGTAATTGGCTAATAAATGTAGATCTTGTTTAGTAAGAGATTTACGATATCGAGCTTACGATATCGTATAAACGGCTTTGTTATTGTTATAATCTCTTGATTATTCATGAATTTGCCTCATTGTTTAACATAACATTAATTTTCAATCATCAATTCTTAGGAGATAAAATGTCGTAGATGATGTAAGTAATACCACATTTTCAAATATACCTTTCGTAATATTTATGCGAATAAAATATCTTGTCGGCTAACGAAAAGTCGTCTAATATATTATAAAATAAACATCGACTGTATACGATCGGACGTAACATTGTACTTACGCACGTTATAACAAAAACAATATCGAGTGCCGTCATAAAAATCTTGATTCAATACAAACCAGCAACTACGAGTCTTCGTAAAAAGATACAAAAAAAAAGCGGTCATTCGATGGCTAATAAATTGCATCGCATAAAGCACCAAAATTTATTACGTACTACTGGAAAGAGCTAGAAGGAACGAAGGAAAATCGCGTCATGTAGTATTATATAGCAAGCGACTATCGTGCAGCGTACTTTTGCTCCTTGTTCATCCGTGTGTCTCTGTCGCTGTCGTCGCCGTCGTCGTCGCGAATGACGTGTTCGATGAGACACTTCGTAAACGCGCGCGCGCAAAACGAGTACACGGTATGTGCATCGTATATGTGCAATGACGCCATGGCAGCTCCTACGAGACACTTGGCACTTTTCGAGGCGTCGTTTGGCTGGGAATATGAACCGTAATAGCCAATCAAATGAAGATGACGATGCATGCCGGGGCATTGGTTACGTGCGCGCGCGCGTAAATTAGTCCTAATCAAAATACGCATCAACGCCGCCCTCTGTCACATCTACGGTTCGCGAAAACTTAGGTTATAAGTTCTAGAAGAAAAATATGAAATCAATAGATGTTCCGTAGAGCCATATATATAGCCAATCATATTTGCACGGCGAATGTAATTGAGAATTTGTGGTCGGGCTCGTGCTTGAACTACTGAATAGCGATATTTAATCCGAAACAATGACATTTAAGTGCACGAGCGCTTGTTTGGAATTTCGAAAGAACACAACATAAATGCAGTATTCGTTATGTTGATGACTATGTGTAACAATGGCTGTTCTTCTTCAATAAAGTGATTGCTTGCATTTGCTGTTGATATTAAAGGAAAGAGAGTACAGTGACGAGTATTAATTTTACTTCTTATACGTCATAAAAATACAAGCCGTGAAATCCTGCAAATGACATTTAAGAATTATAATACTGTGAGGTTCATCATTCGCCAAGTTGTACGTCGACGGCTATAGGCAAACAAACGAAAAATGTGCGCGAAAATAAAAAAGCGCGTTCGCAATAAAACATCTTCATCGAGGGAGAAGCGAGAGAATTTTCGAATGTTGGCAGTTTACAACTTTATTAGCAAATACAACAACTCAATTTCTGGCATTTAAACGTGCATGCATGCATATGTAAGTCTGCGTGCGTGCGTGTTTAGTTGCGCGCGAGCGCATAACCCCAAGCTTATCCTTACATTTTTATATATGCATACGCTCTTGTATGTATTCATGGGTACAAAATGCCGTTTCTCTCTCCCTCTCTCGATTGTCGCGCAAAATACATATCCGCCGTCTACGCTGTCCATACTTGTTGGTATTGCTATTCAGAATAAATAGCAAGGATGAGAACGGGCAGGAGGATATTGGGAAATGGCAAGGGGAGGGGTTAGGTGGAGGTGTCAATACATGTCTCATCGTCTACTTCAGCCCCCATACCGTTGTTACTGTATTGGATACAGAAGCAGTAACTTCACCCTCTTGCATGAATTATTATTATTAGGATGAATGGTATGTACGCGAGCATATGTACGTACGCTTGAAAGTCCTTTGAAAAGTTGAAAATGGATTGACTTATAACGTATAGGGAATAAAAAGGATAGAATCGAATAATAATTTCGTCAAGTATCTTGCATCAACTTGCATTTTGCACAAACATTTAAGTGAACTGCATAAGTTATACACCGAAACTTCAATGTATATATACATTCTAAAATTTATCCTTAAAATTAAAATCATTCAACTTTCTTATCAATAAATAAGATTACCCATTCCCCTAAATATCAAGATCAAAGTACGAGACTAACTTAGGCATCCTAGCTGCAAGATAAATAATTGTCAATTCAATTTCGCATAATATTTCATCTAAATCCGCAATCCATCTTTAATATTTTCAACAAAAAATATTACTACAAATCTAAAAATCTTATATATCAAAGTTTTATTGGAAACAAGCTTCGTCGATATTAGAATGAATTTAATCAGCCTTAATTTAGTTATCTTAATAATTAAAATTTTTATATACAAAGACAATATCATATATATATATATATATATATATATATATATATAATTAAAATATTAAGAAATATTACGAAATATTTAATAGTTTGTTCAATTTTGCGATACCAGATTTTTATGGGGAATTTAAAAGAATTTTCAGATTCACGTCATCACTTAGATACACGCACGCACGCACAAAGTTATATAAATATATATATATATATATATATATATATATATATATATGTGTGTGTGTGTGTGTATGTGTGTGTGTGCGCGCGCGTATGCACGTATGTATGTATGTATGCATATGTCGGTTCATTCTATCAGCTCACACGCTTAAGAAAATAATGCTACAATAAGAAATAAAATTTTTACCTTTTAGATGTACTAATTACTTTTATGATATAACAAACTTTTGTCCGTTTATCTCCTCTTATGTACTGGTCAACTATATTTTCATTGATATTTAAAGTATTGAACATGTTTTTTTATTTTACACAAAATTACTAAATTAATCATTTATATAAAATATCGATTGTATTTCAATTATTTTACATTTCCATTACTTTAAATAAATAAATAAATAAAGTACATATATATATATATATATATATATATATATATTTATATACAAATTAATGCAAAGATGGAGAAAATAAGTATTAATCAGAATATTTTATTGTGAAACTGTATCAAGATATTATATGTTTCGAATTATAATTGATAATTGATCGTCTCTTAGTCAATAGAGCGATAGACTCCTATTTCCGGATTCAATTTCCAGTACCTGTTGAGTGATACAAGCATTTCACTTCTGTACATAATCGTCCACTTCAACTGGCACATTCGCGATAATGTTTAACCAATTATCGGTCATGAAACTTCATAAAAAAATTTCGATTCACTTTAATGCGTGGCAAGCCAACACTACTTGCTTAACCTCTACGCGAAGGAGAAATGCATTGTAGAAGCCGAACTAACAGAGAGTTTTTAAATTTTTCATTCAATTAACTTTATTTATTATTAATTACGTATGCGAATAAGCCGCGAATGACAAGGCGCTGCTATTTCAAGCTTAAAATCAATAATATTACTAATGGATTTCGCAACGACTGTAATCCAATGATCGACCCTCACCACCTCTAAAAATACCAATGAATAATTCATTTCACATTGCACAGCCCATAAGAGTTAATACCCGGAGATCCTCTATGTAGATTCATCGCTGTATGCATTCTTTATCGTGAAAAGATGTAAGAAATGCAACAAGCTTATGAAACTTTATGCTAACGAAAGCCAAGTAAGTATTAGTCTCGTCATCGAGCTGTTAAACGCAAAGTCTGCTAGTCAGTCACCTGCACAGGCGGTTGGTTGAGAATGTACCTTTTGCCTTAGAGGTTGATGTTGCGGTTCAGAGCGGCGTGGCATTCCGGGCCGATTGCGCGACATCGTGGCTGCATATTTTCCCGAAATCGTCCAGTCACGAGCTCCTCGAGCATCTGTGCGGAGCTTTCGCGGGAATAACACCGAGTCAAGCCGGTTTATGCGCCCGCATTTCCAACAACTTTGTATACCAGGACGAAGGATTGCAGTGGATTCAGTGGTGAGAATTCGGTTGCGACGATGGAGTATGGCGATCGTGACTAGTTGTGAAGACGTCGGGTTGTAAAGATTCCCGTTTCAAATGCCAATGGCCGCGTTAAGGACCTTTGCTTTTAATTTAGCTTTTGCAAATTTTAGAATTTACACTGACTGTTTGGATATGGGATTGCTCGCTCGAATCTGCAATGTAGATTTGGTTGGTCGCATACTTGCGATTATAATAAATTGCCAACCAATGAACGTACTATGATTTTATAAATGTATGGCATATATGTGCATAAATATAAGAATGTCCAGTGCGTCGCACATTTTTTATAAAAAGATGAATTAAAAAAGGTGCATGAATAATTTTGAGTTTTATCGTTATTAGTAATAAGCATTATTTAGTGCACTTAATGTGATTCTTTCGTTTTTATTTTTTTTTTGCGCATGAGAGCTTAGTATCGAATATCTATGCCCTAAAAACACTTATGAATATTATTTATACTTATATTTAGCACTCGATACATACGGCAGCAACAATACAATATAATTTTTTTTTTTTTTTTTATTTTTTTTATGTTAAATCCCTCGATGTATTAAATAAGTTTTATGCAACGTTTGTGGGAAAAATTATGTGATATTTATGTTGTGCCAAATACAAATTAAAGTCACTATTTGCAAACTACATCTTCTCTCTCTTGATTATATTTATCGGATATATCAACATTAAGTAGTTATAACGAAACGATTGCTATGACTTCAGACGTATTTAATATGATTGCATATTTTAACAAGAGATTTCGGAAATAATTGGCATTGAATTATGTGCAAAGGAAGAAGAAGGCGACCTATTTAAAAAAAAATTGTAATTTATGATAAAATTTTTCAACTCTCTTACTTTTCTATTATGAATGACTTATGAGCATTAGATCGACATAGTTATATCATGATAAACTTGATCTCTATAAATAAGATTATTAAACTCGAAATTAGTATGATAAAATTTGAGTGATTATGTGTAAATTATGCGAATCGATTGTGAATTATTATGCGCCAACCCAGTGCGAGTAGTCTGATGAATGTGAACAGTGACAAAGTCAAAGGCCCAATAATGCATCATCTCAGTTTATAAAAATCGTAAGAGCCGAGCTGATACGACGTCGCGTGCATGCGTATGCGTATGCGTAATCTAAGCGATGTATAAAGTAAATGTGTAACTTGTGTACGGTTGCTTGACGGAAAGTATCCAGGTAGGCGAGTTGCAGAGATTGTAGGGTAAGCAAGTAGCCGAATTAAGGTACACTAAGGTTTACTGCTGGGAGTGACGAGTCAAAGACTAGCGGTGCGTCATCCAAAAGTCTTCTTCTAAATAAGTTCCTTATGTACTTTACATACATACATGCCACATGCCATTACTTCTTTGTGAGTCAGTAGAGACTAGAAGAGGCCGAGTTTATCATTCATAAAAACGCTAAGCGGCACGGACGAGGGCTTTAATGAGGTACTTTACGAGCACATTTAATGCAAAATATCTGTGTCGTTAAGTACGTCGTCATCGTCGTCGTCGTCGTCGTCTTCGTCGTATTCGTCGTATTCGTCCTCGTCGTCTTCGTCGTCGTCGTCGTCGTCGTCGTCGTCGTCGTCGTCGTCGTCGTCGTCGTCGTCGTCGTCGTCGTCGTCGTCGTCGTCGTCGTCGTCGTCGTCGTCGTCGTCGTCGTCGTCGTCGTCGTCGTCGTCGTCGTCGTCGTCGTCGTCGTCGTCGTCGTCGTCGTCGTCGTCGTCGTCGTCGTCGTCGTCGTCGTCGTCGTCGTCGTCGTCGTCGTCGTCGTCGTCGTCGTCGTCGTCGTCGTCGTCGTCGTCGTCGTCGTCGTCGTCGTCGTCGTCGTCGTCGTCGTCGTCGTCGTCGTCGTCGTCGTCGTCGTCGTCGTCGTCGTCGTCGTCGTCGTCGTCGTCGTCGTCGTCGTCGTCGTCGTCGTCGTCGTCGTCGTCGTCGTCGTCGTCGTCGTCGTCGTCGTCGTCGTCGTCGTCGTCGTCGTCGTCGTCGTCGTCGTCGTCGTCGTCGTCGTCGTCGTCGTCGTCGTCGTCGTCGTCGTCGTCGTCGTCGTCGTCGTCGTCGTCGTCGTCGTCGTCGTCGTCTCTTTAAGAAGGGGAGAGTCAAGAGCTCGACATCATTAACAACTTGATAGAAGCCCGAGGCGTACAGTGTATAATCGTTTAATTTATGTACACATACAGATTATCATTTTTCACTCTATTTGGTCGCATTAAGAGGGTATGAAAAAACGAAAACATAGAGAAAGAACAAAACAGAGATATATAGATAGGATGGTAGATAGTGAGAGAGACGACACGTTTTGATGAAGCGTTGATTCGTTTGCAAAGATAAAAAAGAAAAGTACATAATATCGCAATGAAAATTTAATTACCATATTTTATCAGCCCGTCTGGAATTTATACGCATTGTACGTTAATCAGTCATGAAAGTTGGCTTTTAAAAAGCTATATATAGAGCAGGGCATTTAGTTAAATAAGATTGTTAATTTACATAACGATGCATATTATTAGGCAAAGACTGTAACGCGATCAACTAGAATATTTAAAATTAAAAAAGAAGAGGAGTGCGTAAAAAAAAAAAAATAATAAATAAATAAATAAAAGAAATAAAAATTTAATCGACTACGTTATTTTACGTATACTGGAGAAATGTTAATAAGACATTTTATCTCTGCAAGAATTGACCTAACGTCGATTCGGATTTATGTCCATTAAAGACGAATAAAGCGGCCCAAATACTGCAAAATCACTATGTAGATTTACAATTTCCCATAATATACTACCGCCATTAATTTTGACTTTTATTTTCCATTAAGTATATACATGCGTTCGTTAAACTCTTCTTCTCGATGTCGGAAGTGCCATCCGCCAAACACTCGAGCATCGCGTTTCTATCGAATATTTGCGCGCTTGAAAAACTCGTCCGTTTCGCGATACAATTCGCCGTCCACCGCACACATCGTCATATTATCACATCATCACATATTATTATTATTATGCTTATGCGCACCGGTATTATTTCGCCAATTGTAATGACATAAACGTCACTCTCAGCACCGCAAATTAAAACCAAATATCCCGAAATAACGAGTCAGCGCGGAAGATTGGATTTTAACTTGCGGCTTCCTCTATCTCCTAAAACAATCAGTCAAGGTCCACGAAGGAACTTTCTCCGCTCTGGCGCAGCGACACATAAATCGCCGATCATCTCCAACGCCATCCTCCTTTACGATTTCTCCGCCCGTCCCGCCCC
>NW_011948428.1:3893280-3906307 GCF_000503995.2 Ceratosolen solmsi marchali
TTTTCTCCGCCCGTCCCGCCCCGCCCCATCCCCGCCCCGTCCCAACCCCTGCCCAACGCCCCTTCACCGCTCAGCCGGTCTTTTCCCCATCCCCCATTCCTGCCTCAGCCCCGGCATCGCTCATTCCATCGCGCCCCCATCTGCCGCTTGTCCCCCTCGAAAATCGGTGCACGCGGCTCCTTTCGCATTATCCGTTCCCGTAAATGGCGCGAAAGTGTGTACCGAGTGCGCGTCGTCTGCGAAATCGTAGCGTAAGACCGGCCCGCTGGCTTTGCAAAATTATAGCTGTGCGCTCTTCGCCTGGGGAATCCCCACTAGCACCACTACCACCACCACAACCGACTCTCCCCTACCCCCAACCATCCCCCTGCTACTGCAACGACCCAGCCAACACTCTTCGTCATGGCAGACCCGGTTGCCACCGTCGCTTCTGCTACTCCACCGACGTCGTCGCCGCCGCCGCCGCCGCCGCCGCCGCCGCCGCCCCCGTCTCCGCCACCGCTTCTGCCACCCCGCGACTCGCACACGTATATGGACGGAGGAGATAAGTCGGGCGCGCGTGTGCGTACGCAGTCTTCACTTGGCAGCTCGACGTTCGTGATTTATGCCCACAGCCCGGCGCCGAGCTTTTCGTTACTTCTCTTGGCCCCGAGCCCACCCATCTCTCCTCCTCCTCTCTCCTCCCCCCGCCTCTTTTCTTCTCATTGTCTTCGCTCTCGTTCTTCTCTTCCGCTTCCGGTCGGTTAACAATTTTGGCATGTGTGTACGCGAAAGGAAAATGCCGGCTAAGTCGCAAAAAGCCGAACGATTTTCGTACGGTTGTTGCTGCTCCGACTCTCTACTTTCTTTCGCTCGTGCTGTATGGAGAGCACGAGGTCGAGGGATCTCTTCCTCTTCTTACTTTCTTTTCCTTCTTCTATTCACTTTGCGCGTAGATGCTCGCTATGTGGACGGAAGGAGAGCGAAAGAAATGTCACGAGCTACGTTTGAGCTATGTGGGTTGACGAAAATGCACCACTAGTGAGCAAAATAGAGAATACATTTAGGAAATTGAATGGATTAGTTTTTTTTCTCCGTTTTTTTTTCTTTTCTTTCATTCTTTCTTTCTTTTTGTTTTTTCTTTCTTACCGAGATACTCGATCGCTTTTTACTTCCTTGTTACGTGCGCGTATGATAATTGCAGCTCCATAGAGCAAGTATTTGCAATCGTGGCTGCAAATCCTATTGTTCCTCTACCTTTTCTCCTCATTTCCTCTTTTAACGTTAATCAATTTTTATAAAATACAATTGATTTAGCGAAATCAATGCTTTAGTAAGATAAATATTGACACATAATCATGAATGCTAAAGATTGACGTTTCACTTATCAACAATGTTGTTGTTGTTGTTGTTGTTGTTGTTGTTGTTGTTACGACTATATCTTTTAGTTCCATTAAATACCTAGAAAATAAGATAAGCAAAGGCAAGTGGAGACATCGCTGATTTAATGGTTTACTGAATACAATTTATTAATAGTCATTAGACAATCAAATGAGTCATAGCAAATGCGTGTATAAATTAGAGAAAATAAGGATCGACGATTAACATAGATAATGCAAATGATAAAATTCATTATTCAATGATCGAGTATGTTTTTAATACAGCACTTACACGACTTTCTTTATCTGATAATCATAGTTGCAGTTGCACTGGCACGTAAACAGAATACATCGCAATCGCGGGCCCAAGGATGTATGCGCCATGCAAAAATAAAACCTACCTTTTCGAAATCATTAATCGAACGATACGAATAAGAGGAAAGAATGACGTCTCATTCGCAAGGTCAATACCAGGAATTCTGATTCGATCTGACATTTGTTATTGGAATTCTCCCCGAGGGTCTAACAGTTATATTTCATGCTGCTGACTTGTTAATGTAAATGGAAAAAAATGAATAAAAAAAAAAGTGGAATAAATGGAGAGATAAAAATAAAAAATGACATGCAACAATAAGTAACGGCACAGTCTGCGACATCAAGCGGATCATTTAATATGTTGTGTAACCTCCAACACATTGTTGCGCAAACCTCCCACATTTACTCCCGCCGCAAGTGTGACTTTAAGTCCTACACAACTCGTGTGTAAGCATACACGTACCTTTGCATATCTGCGTAGTGGAACGCGAGCGTGAACGATGAAATGCGTAGGACGCATTTGGCCTTGGCGTGGAGGAATTTCACTCTGAATGTTAATACGTATGTAAGCAAACGAGCTTAAGAGATTATCACTTCATATTGGCTGCACTTGTTATTTTAGACGGAGTAATTTACTCATTTATTCATAACAGAAATTATTAAACTGTCCTATACTTGTATCGGGCGATGGCGGAGATATTCTCCAAATAGATGATAAACTATCGTGTAAATTTCGTTTATATTTCGTATTTAAAGCTCATACTGGCGGATAGCACTTGTTAGACTATGCTGTGCATCATGTAAATATAGGATATCGTGGAATAAAAATCGATATACATGGAGAAATTATTAGTCAGTAAATAACAGAACCGAAACCCTTTTTTCCGCAATCCTCGTTGGAATGAACTCGATAAATTTACGCTAATTTGAATTTTGCTGCGAGTTTTTGGTGCGGAAAGTGCGCTCATGTACGTATGCTTGACAACAGCTAGGATCGTGTAAAAGCGGGAGGAAGAGAGTTTGCGACATTGCTATTTTTTCGCGTAATTTATTTCATTAAAAAGTTCTCCGATAAATTCAAAGAGACTTGCGTTTTAGTAACAGCCGGAGCTTTCACCGCGCCTGGAGGAGAACGGGAGGAGGCCAAAAAAAAAAAAAAAAAAAAAAAAAAAAAAAAAAAAATATGGCAAGGAAATTAATGTATAGTTAGCCGGACTAATAGATAACGTGAATTGTCGTTTTTATTTTTTTACTTTTGTGTTTCCTAGTGAATGCGATCGGCATAACTTATATGTGCATTGTTAAATTAAGGATGCGCATTTTGCCGAAAGTTTTGAAAAATGATTACGATATCGCGATTATTTCTCGTTGAGCATTATGTAATGGCGGTCCGAGCATTATAATATAAGCAAAATTCTGTGTCGATGGCTAATTGTACTTATATTACTCCAAACATCAATTAAACTATCGAGCAAGCGCAATTTATTCCCGTTTCAGTCCCGTTTCATTTTTATACATAAATTTATCATATAATTTATAAAAATTATAGCACCTGAGCTAAACGACGTTGAAGACTCATCTGATTAAATTATGTTCGCTGCACATTGTATTTACAGCTTTTTTTTCAAACCACAATTACCGTCTCGAATAAATTAAAACCTTCAAATTAATAACTGAATTTTATTAATTATTTGTCCCCGGCAGGTCATATATTTACATAAGCTCGAATATTCAAGTATAATTGCACACAAAATTTGTTATTTCAAATGTTTGCTGCAATACAAGATTCATAAATAATTGTAAATGGTGCTTCATTCAAAAGCAGATATCCATCGACGATTCTAAATATTTAAAAACAGCAGTGAGAATTCGATAAATTTTTCTTATATACGATTCTACGGTATCATACAAATAGCATTAATATAATTAAAAAGAAAAAAAAAGAGAGAGAAAAAAAAAAGAATAAAAGACACACACACACACACACACACACACACACACACCGAAACAAAACAACAAAAACAATCAGTACACCATTCCATTTTTCCATTTTTCCATTTTTCTCCAATATCCCCGTCACATTGTCCTCAACGCAAAACCGCCATTATTCTTCCTCTAAAAGGCAGGGAAAAAGACAAAAATTGAGTAACACTCGTATAGCACAATACTCCGCCGATAACATCAACTTCCTATAATCGTCGGTCATTTATAAACTGATGCCAACGTCCCTTAATTATGTGGGTGTAATTTAAAACGGTGACTATAAATCCTTTTGCTCTGTCGAGAGTCGACCGTCGTAAGCTCGAGAGAGCACAGTTATCGATATAGGAGGTACTTGGAATGCCAAGACAGACGCTCCGAAACAGTGAATTCATATAGTCTTAAAACGGTCGTCGACTGCATCAGCCGATGAGTTATTCCTCTCTAGCGAGCGAGTGGAACGGGGTGTCTGGAGTGAAATTCGGATGACAAGCTGGCAAGAAGCCGGTCACACACCGAGTGGAGCCTGCATTTAACGTTCTCCTCGTCGGCTGGCAACGTTAATCCATCGGTTTATATTTGAAGAGGAGCGAGTGGATCGCCTCGGCTCGTTAACAATGGTGCGTCAACGACGCTGCCGACTACGACACGACCAAGACGACTACGACGACGACTAGGACGACGATGACAAAGACCACGACGAAGACGATCTCGAGGTCGAGACGGAGGTTGTTGATGATTGAGCACGGAAGCATCGAGGCGTCTCACGGATGCATTATTCAAGCGCGTGCAGTGCCGAGAGCCTCGTCCGGCGTTTTGTGCACACCCTGAAGGCAAAATAGGGGTCGAGAGCCGGGAAGAGATTAGGGGGAGGGGGCACCGACTCACGGCTTTTAGTCGCGAAAATATCGAATTATCCTTAGTCGAGCGACGGCTACTCTACGTAGCCCGACCCCTTTCTCCCTCGACCCTTCTTTGACAACCTTTTGCTCCCCTTTCACTTTTGACGCGCAGCTATTAATGCAACTCCTTCTCTTGCTTGCTCCACACTCCTATTCTTCTTATCTTTCGCGAGATATCGGTCACTGAAAATTATCGCCGATAATCAATTTGACAGTACGTTAAATGCCATCCAAGCTTTCCTTCACGTGTGATCCGAGTGCAATGATTACCGCAAGTTTGTATTCAATGGGCCAAATATTATTGCAATACTAAGAAGAAAAAAATAAAAGAAGATAAAGAGATTAAAAACTGTATAATTATCACAAATATAACAATTGGTCGGCGATTTCGCATAACGGCAAGACATAAAATAATAATAAGAAAAATCATGAAACATTAATGTCGATTCATGGGGATACATAATTTTCAAGAAATTGTCTTAATAACTAAGTGAAATGATTAAAGCTACTTCAAAGACTATTCAACTAATTTCTAGATAAGTTTGCTGCCAGTGTAGCTTTAATCGTTGGAAATATATATATTAGATTTAATCCAAGAGTTGCGTATTTAATGAGATTTGTACGCAGTAACCAGATTAGGAGCGCAAACTTCGATTTATCAGCAGCTCATCTATTTACACAAACTTTGCTCCACGCTCTCTCTCTCTCTCTGTCTCTCTCTTTTAACCGGTCGAGCATATAGCCATATAATCCGTAACTATAGGCACTACAGGATTGGTGAAAAAAAGAAAAAGAAAAATGAAGGAAAAAAAAGAAAAAGAATGAATGCCGCGCAGTATCCCATTCACTCGGGTGTCTTCATCAGCGGCGCTGGATCTCATCTTCGTCGGCTCTCGGCTTTGCGTCTCCCCGCTTTTTGCAGCGAAAGGGGTGCCGAGGGCTCGGCCGACGAGCGGGAATTAGATTGGGACTTAACTCGATCGCATTAACTCGATTGCAGACTTGCTTACGCGGGCATTTGAGCCGCCTACCGCTGGAAAATATGAGAGACGACGCGTCGCCGGCATCTCTCTACCCGGACCCACCTCATCGTCACAATGAGTAAGTTCGGCCTCCGCGTCTCCCATAACCTCCCCCATCCACCCACTCGCCACTCGAGCTATAGCAGAGACCGTAGCATTCGCGTCCTTTGAATATGGACCCTGTTCGGCGTGAGTGCTTCCCCATCCCCAAGTATTGCCCACCGGACAACACTTTCAACACGCGCTCGCCCGCACCACAAGTCCCTTACGCGACTTAATAATTCCGAATGAATTGACCAAGTTGTGACGAAATACTAAGATATGCCGACACTCCTCACTCGGTCTTGCCCGCAATTATGACTGTCCCTTAATTAAAAGGACCTAATGCAGGTAATGCGTGCTACGAGTAAGGGCAGGTCCTAGTAGGTACTCGATCTCCAAATGGCAAGATCGGTTAGCAGCCGATTTCACCGACATAAGCGAATATGCAAAATTACTTGATTCTTAAGAATGAGAGATTCGCTTGAACGATTACGAATAGCGGCATTATTGGCCAGCTGATTCTTTGATAATGTGATATAAACTTTGGGCTTAAGGGCACGAACTTCGTAGACAATCGCACGCTAATCCCCTATGACCTTTCATAGTATCGCATATCGAGTGGTATTGATTTCGAATAAAAAGCCATCGTAAAAGTGATTTTTAAACGTGGAGGAACCAAATTTTCAACAATAACCAGTTCCTCGATAACTTAATGCTATATATTGTCTAGTGTTAAGAATGATACTGCTGATCTGCTAAAGGCATCTCATCGGAACGAGCGCACACACGGCAAGTATGATACATACGTAGTCCTAGGTACATGTGTCATTTGCAAAAGTTAGTTCAGCCAGAGGAAGCGACAATTGCAATGTCGCCTAAGTGACTCGTTCGACATCATCTTAGATTTACGCCCGGAACCACGCTGTTGTCGCCTGTTGTGCTGCAAAGTTTTCTACATATTTATTTCCTTTGGCATAAGCGAATTATACGACTCCACCGCCTCTCCGAAGCCGGCCCCTCCTCCACCTCCGTTCGCCCACCAGGAGGCGCACCACACGCAGCCTGACACATTTGATAGATCTGTTTTGACATTTTCGCGCGCCATAAGAGGATTGGCACAAAAGAGAATGGCAATCTAAATGGCCCTTCTTCCTCCTTCGTCTCTCATCTCTGTCCGCTCGATCCATAAGTTCCGCATATACATTATCTAGAAACGTAAGACTTCGAACTTCTTATCGTATCACTGATTCTTCCTCTTCGATCCTTCTTCCTAGTTTAATTAGCGTATCACTTATTCAACGTATTCGAGAGATAAATCTTATATTCGAAATAGATAGAATAACGAATAAAATTATATATATATATATATATATATATATAGAATAAAATTTATATAAATCACAGCTTTCATTTATACCTTTAATGCCTTTTGACTCTTATGCTTTTTGAAAATATCACGTAACTAGTATTTAATGAAATACTTCATAAATAACATTGACTTTGGCCGTCAAATAATAATAACAACAATAACAACAACAATAACAACAACAATAATAATGAAATGGTAATTAAATTGCCGTTAATTTAAAAGTTTGACAACGCGTGTTTCATAAGAATCATATTATGATTATAATGACAGAGGCCATAGGCTTGTATAATACATCCTTCCACGTTCTTTTTTGCACTTTTATCTACAATGTCCATAAGTGGTCCATATCACATTGTCAATATTACATTTACAAAAGCTAATATTCAACCTCAAACTCGATCTTTATTTCTATCCAATATTTTGCTTCACCCTACTTAGCAAACACTGGCCCCGATCATTTAAACAATGCCAATAGGAAAAACCAAGCTCTAGCTTGATTTATTAAAAAAATTTAACATGTTAAGCCGGAATACGTATCGCGCCAAAAATCTGGATCTACAGCATGACCATTTCCTTTTACATTCTCGCAAAATTCACGGGCTTCTTCCCTCTGCCTTTCCTCGCTGCTAGTTTCTCTTATTGCGGATGCGTCGACGGCATCGTTACATCCATACATGCATGTCTACTCGTATTCATCGAACCGTTGAACTTTTCCAGTTTCCAATCGACGTGGCGGTCGCCAGTCGAGTGTAAACGGCACGAGGGAGAAGAGAGAGAGAGAGAGAGAGAGAGAAAGAGACAGGCAAATGGCCAAGGCGATTCTTTACGAGCGCGAGCGAATGTGGGACACGAAGCTGCCGCAGCTACAAGGAGCTTTACACGCCGGCCAAGCGCGACAGGCTCCAGACTTAACGCATACTAACATAAAATCCCTGAGCAATAAGTCGTTCTTTAGAGAGCCGTTTGGAATTCGCTGTTATGCTTCGCACAACCCGCTCCTCTTCTTTGAAATTTGAAATTGCCCACTCCGTCTTTAGTAGCTGAGCGCTGTCGCACTGCCCTTTATCCAAAATGCCCAAATTTCGTTGTTTTCCTGCTTCGCGTCCCTTCTCAAACTCTCTTCCTCCCACCATTCACCATCTCAATTTAATTATCCACGTGCGTTTCTTTACCCATATGACGGCTACACTTACACTACATAAAGCGCTTCGTGTTCATTTTTCCGCTAGGGAACTGCAGACCTTAGGAATCGCATCACGTAATAATTGAGTTATTACGATGCGGCTTACATCCTCTATCTTAACGTAACAAAATTACTAATGGTTGGTACAACAACAAAAAAAGTAATTACGTACGATTGCGGGACAATCGTCTGGCGATTGAAATTCTCCGATTTTGCATTACCTCGTTGCATTGCTATCTCGTAAAAACTTCGACATTGAAATCTCGGTAAGCCCGGTATGGTTGGTAGAAAGCTGTAGCAAGCGTAGGGCGTACAGTTAGTCGCAAAGGTAGAAAAAGCAATTGCTTTTGTCGAGGGGAAGAAACTTGCTCGTAAACAGTCTTTTAGTCAGAGCACCTGAGATCACAACCGCGCGCTTCCCAGCATCGACACTCGACTTAATTGAGCGTGAAAATGCATCTTTTCCCGTGCCGGGGCAGCCACTCCTGCGAAAGCCAATAATATAGTCGTCGAAAAAACAGACGATTTACATTGACGGGCGCTTTCTCCTCCTTCCCGCCTCGGGATCGCTTTATTGTTTCAAATTAGCATTATTTTCTTCAAGAAACGTTCCACTGATTAACCGCGCGCACGCTCCAAGTATCTCCTCCTTAAGCTGATTTCGTGCTCATTCGAATGCAAACGCCGCCGCCGCTGCCGCCACCGCCGCCGCCACTGCCGCCGCCGTCGTCGTTGCCACCGCCGCTCTCTCGTCTCCTTTCCATTCTGCCTCTTTCAAAGATATGCGCGCGGGCTGCTGCGTGAAAGGACGCGAATATCGAGCGCTCGCCTCGCTTTATCGACGAGTACACTTTTTTCCTCTCTTTCCTTTTTCGAGCAGTCACTTTATCTTTCCATCACCATCACCATCGCCACCATCATCATCACCATCACCATCGCCACCATCATCATCACCATCACCATCACCATCACCATCGCCGCCACCACAATCACCACCACCAGAACCACCACGACCACCACGACCACCAGCACCACCATCACCACCGCCACACCATCACCAATATAACGACCATCACCACCACCACCACCATCACAAATATAACGACCACCACGACCATCATCACTACTACCACCATCGTCTCCTTCTCCTCCTTCTCAACCTCCTCAACCTCCTCCTCCTCCTCCTCAACCTCCAACGCGGAACTCACGGGGTTCGATGACCCGACCAATAGCTACGCTGAGCGCCTTGTTTGAGCCATTTTTTTACTGTTTTTTTTTTTTTTTTTTAATGCGCGTAGCGACAGCGCGATTTATGAGCGCAGTGCTTTGCAGCGTAAAAAATGGGAGCGCGGGCTGTTATGGATTAATCAGTTATCGCCGTGCGATCGCAAAGTTCGTTATGCGGAGGAGCCGCCGCCGCTGACGCGTCGTTCGGACAGAGTTAAAAGCCGAGCGCCGAGAGCCTGATCCGAGCGACATTTTGGTTTTTTTCATTTCCCCTCTTCTTCCTCCACTTTTATCCGTTCCTTTTCGATTTAGATTATTATGAAAATTTTACTATGTTGATTATGTGCCCTTGATTTATGGCGTTGATTAATGCAAAAGACTAAAATGTATGTTTGTGGACTTTGCGGCGGTATGCGCGAGCCGTATGAATACCTCATTGAAATGTACTTGTGGAAATGCAATGAATAATAATGGCCCAACAAGAGATATGTGATTTAATAATTCGTTTCACTCACGCTCGACTGGATATTTGTCGTCGTGTATGTGAAAGCAGCACTAAAGCAGCAATTTATTAACGGTAATTAATGCAGATTAATCAAATAGGTTATTAGAATGGTGTAATTGTTGAATACTTTGATAGAGCAGCCGATCATTTTTATTCCATTTGATTCGCTATGCACTATCGATGCTATCTGCATTATAATTTTCATAATAATCATTGAAAGTTCACGTGTCGTTTATCAATGTATTATTGTGTCGGTATTGCAAATACTTTCATTCTTCAATTCTTACATAATACCGTTATAATGAGACGTGATTGGCGATCGATAATTATCTCTAAAAATTTTCGCTACTCATAATTATGACTGTCGCACTTCGTTCGATACATTAAACCGCGACAATAATCTCGACGAACTGTTTATTTTCAAAACAAAATCAATGAAAAACCATTCTGTGATTGATAGGAAGTTTAATAATCGCTTACAATATTTCGACCTCTTGAATATAATTATTCAACTTGAAACATCACGAATTCATTATTCAAATATGAATGAAATTAATTACAATATGATATTATCCAGCTCGCTACTCGATTTACATCAAGATACAGCTTATCGTAAACCGATATTATCGAAAGTGTACATCAGTTATGACGTCGCTTATGAAATTTGCACATTGAAACAATCACTTGTCAATGGCGCCGTTCTATTGCGACATTTCAAGCTCCTTAGACCAGCAGCGGAATGATGCCTGACGGATATTTCTGCAATCTTTCGTCGCACATTATGTTAATGAAAAACGTATGTTGAATGTGTAACTCAAGATTGATTATTTAAATATGAGACTTTTATTTTAGACGCTTTACTAAACGAAGACAATAGTTGCAATTGTAGTTGCAATTGAAAATTGTGGTTACGATGAGAGAGGACGATAGGCTCGTTGCAAGATGGCGTGGAAAGTTTTACTCGTGTAGTTTGTAGCTCCAATCACCGACTGACGTTATTAAACCAATTGACGAGCGAACGCATCGGTCGATAGGAACCGTTTTATGGACGATGCCATTTACGTCGAAGAATGGTCGATTTCAGTTGAGTTTAAAGTGAAATAAGCCAGTGGAAACACTTTTGGCGAGGATTTATCGATGCCTGTTCATTTTCATGTTGACTTATAGAACATTGAAAGGCTATTAAACTTTAGTTGTACGCTGTGAGAAGCCGTATGACTGCTAGATAATCCTTTTACATATAAAACTCCGTGCAGGCATGAGTTTTCGTTTAATACTCGCTCGGTTATCATTTCCATGCATATAGAAATTCGTTTAAAAATGATTTTTAATTTTTCGAGGTATGCTAATTGAAGCCTCGAATACTTAATTAATAAATATTACTTGCCCATTTCAAGTTGCATGATGATATTATCATTCGTATCAAATTTTAGTTGTTTATGAAAACTTATTATTATGACAAAAAGAAAAAAAAGAAAAATATAAGACTAATCAATATGTAAATATATATATACATATATATATATATATATATGCATACAATGTCTAAAATACGTGAATTAATAAAAAAAAAAAAAATGAAAAAAAAAAAAAGGAAGCGTTTGTGATATCGATTAAAATTTGCTCACTTAATCTCGTTATAATAATAAATGTGTAGCTCGTATCTTGTCAATTAACATAAATAACAAATCGCGAAGCAGAAAGAGAAGATTAGTATTATTTTTTAATAAAAGCAGAAGTTTCAGTGTAGGTAATTGGTACAAAAATTGATTAATCGAGCCAATCACCGCAAAGAACAATTGCACATCTTCCTTGTTTCTGTTCGCCAAGCTATTCGCTCGCTATTATAACGCTGATTGGCTCAATTAATCAATTCTCAACAATTAATTGCTGCAGAAGTAATACTGCGAACGAAAATTGGTACAAGATCTTTTAGTTTAATAATTTCGAGCTCGGCCCAGCATGTACAATATTATTTTGTACGCGCGCAATGATAGAAAAAATTTAATTAATTGCATTTCCACTAACGTAATTCGCAAAGAATTATTAAAATCAATGGCAGTAAGGGAAATTTGAAATATTTGGTTGATTTACTTAATTCATGAACATTCATTATGTATTGTATATAGCGTTATATGTAGCGCCTGTGTGTCGATGTTGTTGAATTTCTTAGGTTATTGAAATTCCCTCGGACATATCAATTTTATCATTCCATTTACATAAATAAGCTCTCAATCAAATTTAATAAAGCCCGACCATTCGTACATTCATATTTTCTTCCGCATTGGCGAATTTCATTCAATGAAAAGTGCAATGGATCCGCGTATACCAAGCGCTAAAAGCAACTCGAGTTCGACCAAAGCTAATACTTCATTTGAAAACCGTTAAGGTTAAAGTCAGCCACACAATACCGTGACGGCGCATTGGATTCATATATCTTGAAACGCCGTAGATCGTACGCTAAGCCTACCGTAGAAAGATACGAATGATACGGCCAAAGACTCGTTGTAACATGTGGGCTCTAAGTCTCGACGGGCTTTACAGGATCGCGTGGCGGGTGTCTTGTAAAAGTCGTCCGACGCATCACGGAACATTAAACTGAGCGCAAACAGCGGCAGTTAACAACGGCTAACTCAGCAGCCTGCGCAACATTTATGCTTTATTACCAAATCCAACTGACCTGACTTACGATTTACCCTGAACAAAGATGACCCTTAAAATGCGAGATCAAGGGATCTTACATTGGGTCTTTTATGGATGGAGCGGATGCATTTAGATGTTGAAGACCGAAGGCGGACTATTGACAGACTAAAAGGAAACTTTGCCTTTTATGATTCATGACTCCTCTCTCCCGCCTCGCTAAAGTTTTACTTCGTTCGCCAGTAAAAGCGACTCGAATAACGATCTATGTGTGAAATACTTTTCGCTCTTTCAAGGGCATAACGCGCCCCGTTTCAGCGACTATTCACATATTACGGATCCGTCGGATCACTCGAAATTTAATCGCCTACAAAGACTTGCGTTCCCCTTTTTTTTTTTTTTTCTGTTTTTTTCTTTTCTTTTCCTCTGTTTTATTTTCTTTTCCCCTTTTTTCTTTTCCCTTTTTTTTTTTTTTTTTTTTTTT
>NW_011948428.1:3906396-3908536 GCF_000503995.2 Ceratosolen solmsi marchali
TTTTTTTTTTTTTTTTTTTTTTTAATTGTTTTTTATCGTTTTTTTTTTCTATTATCGATACTTGTGACGAAATAGTTCATGCTTCATTGCTGCGTAATCAATTGTATTAACTCGGCAATAGAAATACACTCCTATCGCGCGCACAAGCTCCATTCTGCGATAAAATAATTCGATTATCCAGCACTTAAAATTATCGTGTTATTCGCCTAAGGTTTGTTTGTCTAGCCTCGCATGAAACTCTTCACTCATAGTTAGCATTCCAAGCGCACTCGCTTCAAGCTCTAAATAAATTCTCAAGATATTGCAATGCTAAACTTCCGAACTCTATCGGTTCGATCAAAAAAGGGAGGGAGAGAGAGAGAGAGGGAGGGAGAAAAAAATAGAGAAACTTCCCGTGGCATTATCAACATTATCCAGAAAATACGCTCGAGCGTGCCGAAAGTTCTCAGCCGACATAGTTCGCGAAAGAAAACTCATTACTAATTTCTTTCCTGTCGAGTGAAACGTCGAGGCAAAAGAGAAGAAACGCAGAGAAAAAAAGCAAGAATAAAAGAAAGGTGGAACGGAGGGTGGGGAGGATGAATTAAGATATGCGCATTTGCCGTTGGTTTTATTGCGAAGAAATTCGTGGCTGCGCCTTTTGGCTTATGTGCATTAAAGGGACAGGACGCGGAAAATACCGTAAATCCGTGTCGCTCTTCAGTCGCGTATTTCCACGCGTACGGAGATATAGGAAGCGCCGACGTTGGAGCCTCTTTTGAATTATTAAAACGTAATCGCCGCAGTTTTAAGTAGGTTCCTCCTCGTGCACGCAATCACATAATCCTATAATCTTTAGATAGGGAAAGCGCCGAGAGAAGATATTTTCTACTGTTATATACAAAGTGTAGGTTCGGATCGATGGAACAATGTTGCACGCGGGTGGGCCTTTAATGACCACCATCGCCCCATACTACCGCCTAATAAGTCATAAAAATCTTTAATTAATTGACAGAGGAGAGGGGGAGAGGGGGGAGAGGGGGGAGGGAGACTAAAAAAAAAAAACTACAAAACAAAAACGTAATTTTACCGACGCAGAATATTTTTCAAGTGCGATGTCTTACCTAGGTACTTCAATTTAATTGACGACCCTCCTCGTTATAACAACATTAAAGACAAATACGCCCTTAAAGGATGATTAATTTGCGTGACACGAGTTTCGAGCTTGAAACTGAATTGTCTAGCACAACTGTTTCAAAGTACAATTCCATTCAATGTAAAATATCGCGCGAACAAATATTCTGGATAATTATGTAATTGTTCTTGCATGTGCATGTCTATATCGCAAGCTTATTCTTGGTCGCTCGTAATTATGTGTTAATTTTACAAAGAGATAATAACAAGGGGGAAAAAAACCATTGTAATACAGAGTCCCGCGATTAGGTGCGTAAAAGGATCATTGTTAATTAAATACATAAACCTATTTTGTCTATAGACAGAAAGTTCATAAAAATAATAATTTTATGATTATATCGTCACACATATATATATACATATATATATATATATATATATATCAGTATTATGAATAATGATTTTTCAATGATAATAAAAATTTTAAAAAATAATTTTGAGATTTTCGTGAATCCGCATCATTAATGTGGATTCTTATGCACCGAATGCAATTTTCATAATGCTCATACAGTAATGAGTAAATTGTGTATCAATCGAATAGTTATAATAATAAAGAAGCTATACGAGCACTTTATAAAACTAACAATTTCACGAGTAAAGTAAAAATCCTTTATCTGCCATCATCACCCGAATTTACATTCGCTTCGAGTCTCAGCCCCAGTCATCCCTTAATTCTCCCACTATTCGCATTTCATTCGCATTCCCAGATCTCATGCTCCTAACGCAGTGCCATCGTCGCCACTTCCGTTACCCCCCCCCCCCCTCCCCCCCCCCTTTAACCCCCCCCCCCACCTTAAACCCCCGTCGTCGGGAATCGGTGGTAGCTCGCATCCCGACTCGATCAGATCGTCTAGCCTAAGAATTTGATATCGAATTCCTCTCTTTCGAGCGGCAGCAGCAACGGCGGCAGTAGTAGTAGTAGTAGTAGTAGTAGTAGTAGTAGTAGTAGTAGTAGTAGTAGTAGTAG
>NW_011948428.1:3908611-3940091 GCF_000503995.2 Ceratosolen solmsi marchali
CACGACGCTTGAAAAAGAGCTTCTGGCGGAGAGGCGAGAGGAAAAGTAGTCGAGTCAGAGGTCCATTATCTGCGGAAAGAGGCCATCGGGATTATAAGAGACGTCGCGATATTCTACGAGCCATTGGCATTCGTAGAATTACAGTGCCGGTGGCTTGCAGAATGGATAATAATGCTTTACGTTGAATTTTACGCGTAATTCACGATCTGTTCATGTAGGCGCGTTTCGCGTCGCGCCATTTTCATGCGGTCATGATTCCTCCGTTACGACGGACCTGCACTTTCACGAGCCTTCCTTTCTTCCTTCCTTCCTTCCTTCCTTCCTTCCTTCCTTCCTTCCTTACTTCCTTTCAGCTCTTCTTTTTAAGGCGCTTCTTGACCCGATGTCTTTTACGGCGCCTTTTATTGTTCTATCGGCAGTAGCTTTTTTATGTCTGATTTTCGTGTAATTCTCTTTTTAGTCTTAAAAAATTGTTCCCAGGAACTTTTATGAAATTTCGATTGTTGGTAAGAAATGTATAGTGGCGATATGGCGAGCGAGCCACGGAGGAAATTTTTACTCCTTCCTACACTTATCGCCATCTCCTTCGCTATATATATATATACTAATCGGTTATGGGAATATTTTCTCTTGTAGTTATGTAATGACGCGATTACGGCTTACTCATTAAAGCTGCATTGTGCATTTTGTTGTGTGCTGAAGTGAGCCTTGTGAGTGAAAATAAATTTTACATGTAATGAAATATAGGATGGTATGTTAAAATTGAGTTTTCTAAGCTAATGACTTGGGTTTGTCGGTTACGATTTAAATTTGCCATGGACGTTTGAAAAAAATGTTAGAAGCGTGGATTTGCTGCAATTTTTTTTGCGACACTGCCATAATGCATTGATTGGGAACACATTGAAAAGGTAATGAGTATAATGGAACATTTGTATACATCGAATAGTCTTTATTTGTTATTTTCAATGGTATAAGGAGTGCTTTTGTATTATATTATTTCTTTGCTTTTTGTATATTTCTGCTCCCGTGAAAAAGCTTGACTTTTGAAAATTTTTTAAGTAAGCTAACGAGCGAGAGAAGCGCTCGATGGCATAATGACGAGAAGGACTTTGGAAAACCACCGCGTGCCTTTCGAAACTTTTTAATTTGATTTGATCGAAGCAGGAGCTGGAATTGACGAGGAAAATAAAGAAAAGCCCGTCGCTGGCCGAAAATAACAGCTACGTGACGATAAAATCTTAAAAGAAGGGGAAGCAGGGTATTGCAACGCATTCTGTCAGTGCATAACGAGCTGGGAAATTTCTGGTTGGCACTCGCAAGGATTCCACTTTTCCAGCCAGCCCGGAATTTCAGTATCGTCTGAAAGTCTGAAGCAGCGTTTCTTTTCCCTGCATTTCCTCTGCTTTGCCTCCAGCTCGACGCCACTCAAGCACTTCCCGCCGTTTTTCATATAATCGGCGAAGAGGAAGCGTCGGTGAAAGCTCGAGACGCGTTCCTGTATTGACCCACAGCGACGATGGATGTTCCGTCTCTGTTTCTTTTTTCTTAAAATCTTTCAGGAAGGGGCGTTTATGAAAATTGCGGTGCTTCGGGAATCTATACGAGGTACTGAACACGTGAAAGGAGTTTTTCAAGCTGCTATACACTTTTTTCTACGTTCCTCGTTTCCTCTTTGCGCTTTTTATAGCGAGTTGGAAAAGTTATATCGCTGATTCATTACTGTAAGTTTGGCTCTTGTGATATTCTGAAATGCTTTTACTGTTTACCTCTTAGGAAAGACCAAACTTTTATGTTTCTTTAATTACTACGTTAAAGTTATCCGGACGACGACTGATATGTAACTGTTTTTGTTTTGGTTTTTGGTTTTTGGTTATTTTTTTTTTTTTTTTTTTTTTTTTTTTTTAAAAAGACATTGTGATGCTATTGGGAAAATTAGGAAATACTTTATTCCTTAAATCTCGGAAATATTTTCTATATTATTTGGAATTTATGTTTACATTATTAAGAAGATTATTTTTCGTACTTTAGAGCCCACTATCTGATACAATATACTTATTTTCAGTTTTTTTTTTTTTTTAATAATTGTGAAAACAACGGCAGTAATATGATAAAGTTTGTATTTCATATTTCAGATTTTCCTTAGCCTTAGACGTATAATAAATGTGAAAATAGAATGAACAGTTCGGATAAAAATAAAAAATGCAAAATATTTGCGTTTTCTGCACAATTTTACATGTTAAATTTATGATTTTGTAAAACAGAATGTGCAAACCTAAAGAATAAAAACCGAAACTGTTCTCAACCTTTGAATGATCACAATAATAACAATAATAATCATAATAATAAAACAACAGTATAACTCCGATAATTCCTATTAATTCCTATTAAATACTATTAAATAAACGTAATAAATCAACGATGTATCTAGTAGTTGGGTATAATAAAAATAAAGCTTTAAAAATATTTAAAAATATATCTATTTTTCCATTCCTTTACATCCGGATTGTAAAGTTTCAAACGTTTAACCTTGAAATTATTGCTTTGTTTCAGTATCCAGTCACTCGTACTTCACCGTAGCACATCATTGATTGAATTTTCGCGCAGAATCTTTCTCGTTTTACTTCACCCTTACAATTTTGTCCTCGCATTTTTGTCGGCCTCGTGATAGACAAAGAAGAGAGAAAAAAAAAGGTCAGAGATGAAAAAGTGCGCCACTATGTGATATCCGGCTTTGGAAGCTGCAACGACGTCAGCTTTTTACGGCACTGTTAAGGGTTAACTACGACTGCTTGCGACGATCCTTTACTCGTCCTGTAGCTAATATCCTTGGTCTATCTTTACAACACTCACCCACAATATATACACTATACCTAAATATATAAATACATAAGCCCATATATGTATATTTTTTTTTTTTAACTTTTTTTTTATTGATATAAACATATGTATGCGTGAGTGTATGTGTGTGTGCGCGCGCGTGTTTAAATTTCTATGAGAGAGTGTGTATTTTTTATGTAAACACGAATCTATATGGATATAATACGTGTGCACGTATATATACACTACCCTCTCCCCATTATCTCTCTCTCTCTCTCTCTCTCTCTCTTATTATTAGTCGATCCCATTCTCTCCTATGAACTTTACAGTACGAGCTTTGGTTTTCTACGTTGGTACCAACAGCAGACATCAAACAACGTACCACTAAATGGGGAGAGGGGGTAGACCGTCACCCTCATTTATGGCACAAAGATAAACGATCCGCGCTAGAATTGTCTTTAAAATAAATCCCTCGACTAAAGCCCTTTTCTCCTTCTTTTACTTCCCGGCACGACGAGCTTGCAACAAACTCCTTTTTCCTTGCGAGTTATATACGTGTTACGCTACTTTTTTTTTTTTTTTTATCACTTCACATGGATGAATGGAGGGAAGAGGTGGGTAGTGACAACCTGACAATGAGAAATTAATGAAAGTTGGATAGTTTCTTTATTAAGGACGAATTTTTCACCACCCTATTATTATTTTTTTTTTTTTTTTACAAGTACGACATACACAGTTGTGGTACATTCGCGTAAACTTTAATAACATAGCTCTAAGTCACTCTTGGAGTCTCAATTTTTTCTTCCTTACACTTCTTAGTCAGATAGTTATAAAATACTTTCATTCAATTTTAACGATTACAGAAGGATTAAAATGAAAAAAAAAAATACAATAAATGGTATGTAACGAACTACAATGCTTTGATTTTCCTTTTAATGTCACGTTCGCGTTTAAGTCTCTTAATAACTAACATTTCATTTCAATATTATTTCAATGACAATTGACCAACCGAAGTTTTACCATTTACTTTGCACACGTATCATCTTCGCCATTAGTTATTATTAAGCATTCGAAGAGATTAAAAACATTGCAACTGAAGTACATAGTTAGTGTGATATTGTAATATTATCTATACAAATTAAGTAGAAATTAAGATCTCCTCAAGCGCGTAATAAACCCCCGTTTCAGCACGCCCATTCGGCGTATAAAGTATAAAATAGCCCATTACCAGTTGTAATATGGCAAAAAAGATAAGTTGGGGAAGCGGACTAGACAGAAAAATCAGCAGTAGCGAAAAATGCTATAAAATCGTAGTTGGATAATAACATCGTACATCAGGGTGAAGCGTTTTTAAAATACGAAACGCGGAAGCTTCCCCTCGAGCCTCATAAACGTCTTTTGTTATATCCTGCGCACGGTCGGTCGCTCGCTCGCTCTACGACCTTGAACCCGGCAAGGGAGCAAGATAGTTTTAATCGAAGCTCGCGTCTCATTGGCAAACGTAAATCATGGCTTCTCCGAGCTTTTTGCTAACTCCCGTTTGAATCAACAATCGGCAGAACTTACGTACCTAACTAACTAATGGCAGAATTTAAACTCGCTTCCGCTTTGTCTCCCACTCACCCACTCTCCCACTCTCATCTATCTCTCTGTCTCTCTATACTCTTGGCCGACTTTTTCTCACTCTGACTACCTACATCTTTATATGCCTGCATTTTTGTCTTTTCGTCCGACTATTTTTATGGCTTACGTTATACGAATTGGCCTTGCATCTCTCATATTATTTCTCACTCCAATTTCTAACAAGTTATTTGGACTATTATAATAGTTAGATTTTATTAAAAAGCTGATACACAAATCGTGCAGATATATTAGCTTAGGCAGAGTTAAAACGGCACATTAAACATTTTAACGCTCAATAATTATTCAATTTTCCATGTTAAAGTTTCGATAAGAGTATGTACCATTAAGTATTTCAACGTATTCAGCGACAGTTTTATTCAACAGAACGTATTTTAATTTAAGCTGACAATTTATCGATACCCCTAAGTTCGATTAAAAAAACATTTAACGCATAAAATTTAATCACTCGATTTTATAAAAATCGCTAATACAGACCAAAGTTGTTCACATTTCGAGATATTCCAATACAGTTGGATATTTAGAAATTTATAAATGTAATATCAATGAAGTGTCGATAAAGAGTTAATGCAATGGTGATGAATTTATATAGAATTTATGTGATGTAGAAAATCATAATAAATTTAATCATACATTATTCTAATAAAAGATAGTTCATCAATCAAATTTCCACAGAGAATTACTTTAGGACTTACGAATAACTACAGGACATTAAGGTAATCGCCTAAAGTTTTTGTAATCTCTTTAAAGTAGGTGCGTTTCAAAAATTACAAGTAAGATAGCTACACATACACACACGCACGCACGCACGCACGCACGCACACACACACACATACATATATATATATATATATATATATATATATATATATATGTATATTTAGCCTTTACCTACTTTGTTTAAGATAGGAGTAGGTCAAGAGAGAGAACATCAACTTACAGTTAACTATATTTCTTAAGATGGATGATACATGTAGCGAGAATAAGAAATGAAAAAGTGACATGTCGTGTTTAATTAAGAGACGGAACAGAAAAAACTTATATATATATTGTAACAAATAAGAATTGCTAGTATTGTGATAATATATATTTACTCGATATCCTCTGTGATAATAATGACTTTTGATGTACGATGTTGCTCGAAAATATTTACCTGTAACAAATAATAAGAATAAAGCATTAGAATGAAATAAAATCGATTGAAAATGTATAATAGAATATAATGCAAAGAGGCAAAATTTTTAATCAAGGATAAACATAAACTATTAATGGATTAGCAAATTGATTGAATTTATCGGCATTCAATGACCTGCTAAATCATTGTCAAAAAATCATAACAAATATAACACAAACATTGATAAATACAAAAGCATAAAATGAACCAGATTCAGGATTCTCACTTGCTCCGGGATTAAACCGCGAATCTCCGTAAAATTAAATTGGAATATCTCGGAGCGTCTCGGAGCAGATAATATTCGCGTTGCTAAAAGACGAACTCAAGGCAAAAACCAATATGCATAACACGCTCAGCTGATAAATTCCGGCATTACGCGCCCCAGCCCATCGCGCACAAGAAACAACAGACGTCTTCGTGGTGATGCTAAACAATACTCCGGACCACTTATGCAAATCTCCCCCGGTCGACTAATTCGCCGGAGAATCGTAACAGATGTCCTAGCGGCATCCTTCCTTTCCTCCATCAAGAGCGACAGCCACGACGATCCCGACGATCGCATACTTGGCGGCAAGCGTGACACATTTTTCACGAAACTCCACTTATAACGCCAATCTCGCCGACATCCCCCTGGAAACTCTCTCAAACCAAGCAAAAACAACCCCCTCGAACCCACTCCCAACCCTGTCCGCCACTTCCAAACCCCACTCCGCCACTGTTCTCTCGTTACCCGTTCCCCGTCCCGACAGACGCGCGCTCTCGTATCTCTCCACACCTCCCCCCTCCCCCTCCCCCTCCCCCTCCCTCTCAGGGTGAGCATTGGCAAAACTTTTACTTACTTAATACGTCCGGGGCTTTATTTTATTGTAATTTATAAATTCAAATCCACATTCTTGGAACCACCTCTATTTATGTAGCAATTTACTTATCCCTCTAAGAAAGTTACGTCGTTCGGCCTGCCATGTAGACCTGCAGACCAGGTATACGTTTATTTGTCGCCCCCCCCCCTATCTACCTCCCACGACCCTCGCCCTCGCCCTTCCACTAGTTTGCCATCCCTCATTCATCCGTCGGCGAGGAGGCTTCGGCTCTTATGTTTATTTCGAGACGTCTCCCGTCTGGCTCCGCGCGCCACTCCTGGCGCGCGCTACCAACAAACATCTTGATTATACCGTAAACTCGAGAGTTGACTGAAAACTCATCCCCCACCGCCAAGGCAGCATCTGCCTAAGCTCTGCCGCGCTCGGAAATCTCGGCTCACCCGGCCCCGCGCAGAGGAGCGCCGAGCATGCCGGGCTCCCGGCGCTAAGAATCGCGCGCGGGTAAATACTTGTGCAAAAATACAGGGATTAGAGTGTGTGGACGTGGACGGGTGGCTGCGCGCTGCTACGCGCCGGGCAAGGAGATGATTGCGGCCGAGGGAAGTTGCGCGGTGGCAAATATTGATTATGTTTCACGTATGCGTACGCACCGTCAACTTTGACTTTCAATTAAAGAGATGGTTAGCATTGCCGAGAAGACGAGCTTTAGGCGAGCTAACTTACATCCTATTACGCACTTTCTTCGGCTCTACCAGTCGGCCTATACGTTTTAACAGCCGGGCGCTCAATAGTGTCGGCGAGACACGAAGGGCTGCGCTTAATTTCCAAAATATTCGAAAACAATCTCGCTACCTCTCATCGCACCGTGATCTTCTCTCTTTGCCTCTCTTATCAAAACTTTTGCCCATCTGCTCGTGTGCTAGTTTTCTCTCCGATGGTGTGGAGGAGGCTCAAGAAGTTTGTTACTTTGGTCGGGAATTACATGCAAGCGCGCATCGAAGAAATTCTCGTTCCAAAGTTGGCGCGAGCCAGACAAAACAACGCGAGCTTTCTATCCATCGACTAATACTATCATCGTAGTCGAAAAAAATTATCATCCGAATTTCAAAGGAGTGTTGTAATTCATTTGTAATAGTCATTGAGAAATTTCCATGTCCCATGAGTGTAAGGATGGAGAAAGGTGGATGTGAGCTTAGTATTAATGTAAGCGATTCAAAATAATGTAAAATGAATTGAAATTGACTGGTGTGCAGGGCAGGTGTTATAATAATATAGGGTGGATAAAAAAAATTGACATAGCAATTACATTGAAGAAAGAGAAAAGTCCCTTGGCAGTAATAAACGTACGTGAAGTATCGGTGAGTAAGTTTTCACCTCTATATTCTGCACTCTTAACAGCAACTAATTATGCACTGGTTGCACAATGTCCCTTCTATTCGATCAGTTTTCCGTGTAATACTTTTCCGTCTACCTCTCCAGCAACGAAGCCTCAACGAATATTATCGAATGCTTTAAGCTAATACACCAAATACTGCATAATACTTTTATCCTGAGAAGCCAACTAATATCCAGAAATTTTCATCTCTCTGCAGTCATTTTGAAAATTTGAAATGGAAACTCACGCTGAATCATGAATTTATGAATAAAGCATCTTGGAAGATAAGACTTGCAGCACGTGATCGCATATTTGTCTGAGAATATCCAAAAGAGCCAAAGCTATTGAAATTTCTTATAGTATTCGTATGAAAAATGATTTATGGAATGACTTGATCCAAGTGGTATCTAGACGCAAAAATAATTTATGAGGCCAGCTAATGAAAACTCCACGTAACTTTTATCATGCTCAGTTATTATTCAGTGTCATAATTTTTAGAACTGAAACGAGCTGCGACTTTCATTGAATATAGAAATTTTTTAAAATAACATTTACCGTTTAGTATGGAATTTCTAAAGGAGAGAGGAAAACGAAAAAGAAAGAAGAAAAAAAAACTACGACGACGACGACGACGACGACGACGACGACGACAACAACAAAAACAAAAACAAAAACAACAACAACAACAACAGCAACAACAACAACAAGAACAACAATAACAGCAAGAAAGCTTTGAAATTTAATTGAGACTTGTCGTTACAATATCACGTCGACTAAATATGTAAAGTCAATTGAATTGAAATTAGGTTAATTTGACTTTGATATTTAAACAAAACAAAGCTAAATAAAACAAAATAAGTAAACTTTTTTTTTTTTTTTTTTTTGGGAATCAATCCAGTTACATTGCACCACTACTTTCATAAAAAAAAAAAAAAAAAAAAAAAAAACATGGTAAATTCATTCGAATAAATGCGTGATGAGAAAAAGCCTAATAAGCCCCCGCGCCGCCTCATCCATTTCTATAAATTATGCACATATTTGGCGTTTACTCGGACGAAAAAAATGATAGGAAATTTAACTCTACGTACAATAATCTACGCTTGTATTGTATAAACCATATTTTTCTCATTCGATCGATTAATTTACATAATGAAATGAAGTTTTCTTTTTTTTTTTTTTTTCTTTCAAATCACTGAATTAACGCTACTCGGTACTAAAATAGTTACAACGATATTTTAACGATGCTAATATTTACTATCACTATTGTTATTGTTGTTATTATTGTTATTGTTGTTATTGTTGTTATTGTTGTTATTATTTAAGTGTACACATATTTGAATATTTTCACACTTTTCACCAGGGCTTTCATGAAAAGGCATCGACACTGCATTCTAATGCAGGAGAAACTCATCTTCGTCGTACCATACTACGTACCGACAGTTTTCATAGTGAAAGTAAATAAAAATACCGACTATGAAAAACAAAACAATAACAAAACACGATAAAACAAAAAAACGATAAAAGTCCAAAATAAAAACAGAAAAATGTGTATATAGAACCAAGAAATGGAAAATTCATAGATAAATATACATGTGTACACGCATACATAATAAAGTATCCAATAAAGGAACTAAAAGGACGATAAGAAGTTGAGGAAAAACAGAATCGGGCACTAAGCAATTTCTGCTGCTCTCCCTCACCGGACCGACATCATCGTCTCAGAATGTAATAGAAGCGCGAGCCTAGAGGCCCCCGTATCCCGACACACGAGTAATGTCGCATTGCCGGTAATTTTTTACGAGCCCTCGTAAACCTTGTTCTCCTCCTCTGCTGCCAGTTTATTTTTTTTTTTTTTGCGCGCGCGCAGCCTCGTTAGTGCGATATACGGGGGAAAAAATCTGACGTTTCGGAGGCGCAAGAAGGCGGGCAGGAGACGAGGCGCAAAGGCGGCTGGTGGATTTTGTTTCAGCGGTGCGGCGATGACGAGGGAAAAGAGACGAGCGTCGGGGATGATGAAACAAGGTGGTGCCGAAACGCGAGAAGGGACGAAAGCCGAAGGGCGAAAATTGGACGTATCCCCGACAGCGGGGCCGCCCGGTAGGTAAAGTAAAGTGAAAAGTGAAGGACGACATGAAAAAGTGCTGATAGCGGTTGATAAAGGGCTTTCAGATTCGGATGTTAATCACTTCTTTCTATCGACGCTTTCATTTGCGTTATCGAGCACTTTGGTAATAATTATGACGAGCAAAAAGGATTGGTGCAGCGTTCGTGGAGCGAGATTGGAAAATTAATCTCATTACCGGGAGCTTACCTCGCTTCATGCTGTTTTTTTCTACTTGGATATATGTTTTTAAACTCAAAGTGTTGAACATTCAAAGTGTGCTGGAGAAGTTTATTGTGTACTTTGCTTTTTTTTCTTTTTCTTGTTTTTTTTTTTCTTTTTTTTTGTTGTAGTACTCGTTTTTTACCAAGTTTTAAAATCAAAATCCATCGTGGCGGCTAATGAGTTGAGTGCAATAATAAGATCGGCATTTTCGATTGAAAGAAAAAAAAAAAACAAAAATGAGTGACGCAATAATATATCACGTTATAACATATAACAATTAATTTTGGCATAAAAACTATATTATAGAAACGTGAGTTGGTGATTATATGGCAATTATTACAAACTATAAATTATCATGCATGCAACATCTTTGTTGGAAATATTTTTCTTTTCTCAACTTATTCAACACCTTACACTTTGCGAGTGGGTCGTTTGAAAGGATAAAAGTTTCTCGTTAAAAACTGAAAGCATCTTTCGGCTCGTCTAAGTAAACATGTTCATTTTTTATGTCAATGAATAAAGAGTCAGTTGTTTGGTGCCATTAAATAGATAATGTCGGGTTACCGTTTCTTTTTTATCGTAAAATTTCGATGTAAGTTGAGGTATTCCAATATTATTAGTAAATGAAAGAAATTATTAAGCCACTCAGAATGAACAATTGTTCCATTTTTCATTATCATTTTGGATTCCTCACCAACCGACTAATCCTTATCAATATGTAATGTGTGCGTGCGTGCGCGTATGTATGATGAATAAGTTAAATAATACTAATGGAATGTTCACTAATAATAGGATAGAAAAAAATATATTTTTTAAATTTTACATCATATCGATGTTATAGGCAGAAAAACTTAATTGACAAAGATGTATTTATATTATATTAAATATATATATATATATATATATATATATATATATATATAGAGAGAGAGAGAGGGGGGGGGGGGGGGGGGGGGAAAAAAAAAAAAAAAAAAAGAGAAAAGTATCTCTTCCTATGGCAGAATTTAAGATTTAAAGATCATAAAGTTTCTATTTTTGAAGCTCACGTTCCGTTCAACTATAAATTTTTCGAATGTGTATAGCTTGTGTATACGACTTTCGTTATCAATAACCATGAAGTTTCCGTGCGTGTCCTATCTACCTCGGCTTTAGCTATACTGACTTAAGGCGATTATTATAACAAGATTATACGACCACAACTTTTCTAAATATGAGAAAAATTTATTTCCCTTATTTGATGTAAGTAAGTTCATAGTGCCTGCATCAATTTATTTCAATATTTTTTTTTTCTTTCTTCGTACATTTGATTTTGAAAGGGAATGCACGAATAATAATACATAATTGAGTGAAGCGATGGAAAATTTTAAATTAAAACTAGGTGCTCTTAGCTTTAATTCAAATTTCAATTTACATTTTGCGATACGTGCAATATTTACGCGGTCGCGAATGCCACATGATAAATGTGTGCAAGTTCGGGATATGAAAATATGTGAACGCAGTGTGTTTTAATATCTGATTCGTGAAATTTCAATTGTCTATCTAAATTGGCAATGGAGACGTATTCTTCATGTGTATACAGTATGTTTTCAAACAAACAAACAAATAAAATAAAAAAAAAAACAAAAAACAAAAATAAAACGACTACTTATCGTGATGATAATCGCAATGCTCTATTTTAGTATTGTCAATGAGTGATGCAGGAACTTTGATAAATTACGTTGGCATAGTGATGACTATCTTCTCCTTAACTATTTTATTGTTACCGTATTTTTTATATGCAATTCGCATAGTGTTCCGCTCGTGCGTTGTTTCGAAATACTTTGGCGTATAATTTATTAGGATTTAATTAAAATGTCTCGTGTGATATAATACAGTTAAAAGTCACTATCCAAGTGCTTCTCGCTAATGAAAATTAGAAAAAGATCCGAAAGGAATACAGAAAGTGCTAATCCCAAGGGTTTATGAAAAATATTATTTGAGATGAAGCTACAGAATTCTGAAATTGAGAGAAACGTTTAACCATCTTCTTCCCAAAGTGAAAGATAAATAGAGCAACCAGCCGAATTACAGTAAAACAAATTTTCTCTTACCCATACATATTACCATGTATAATCAGACATTGATATACTTGAACATATGCAGGGGAAAATTGTCAGACTATAATTATTGTTGCTCTCATCTCTAATTAATAACATAATAATAAGAGAAAATGTGCAATTGACAATTACGTTAATTATGAAATTTGATAAAATGGTATTTGATAAAAATGAATGCCCAAGCTCTTGAATATATGCCGCACGAATAGAAATAATATAAAAATGAAAGCCCGTATATGACTAGGGAACAAAATTCAAGAAATAACGCACAAACTTTGTCTTTAGAGGAGCGAGAATGAAGAGAATAAAGTGGGAGCAAAAATAAAAGGTAAGAGGCGGTAGAAGACGAGGACGAGGCTCGAATGCAACTCAGGTGCGACATAAAAATTCACTGCGCACAGCGGAAACGAGTAGCAGCAATAGTGGCAGGAGCAACGGCAGCGGCATCTCGCGCTACGACGAATATAAGGACTCGGAGGAGACTTTCAAGACACCTCCGAGATCCTCCTATCCCCTCCTGCGCACTCACACATGCGCCCGTTCGCGTGCGCCCATGGGTGCGACGGCCGCACACGGGTGCGCGCTCTGTCCCTCGTGTATTCCTCTACGGGCGGCGAGCTAGTGCCCTATAAACTTGCAATTCCATTGGAATACAATGACCAGCAGCGAGGAGCGGAGCCTCGAGGACCCCGAGCTCGGCGACAACTTCATTAATCCTTCGAGGATTAAGAACATATTTCTTTCTATTCCAACAATTTATATCTAAGCATAACTTCATGCACATTACGAGCATTCCGTATGCTTTTTCATTCCATATCGAAGGTCAATTATATTTTAATCGGGCTAGCGATTTCACCTGTATCGATCATTCTAGTTAATTAATTACTCGAAATTCACTTTTTAGTTATCGAAAAAGTGATATTGGTCTATATAATGCACTGTCGGTGTTGTATCACATTCGCGCATATATCCCGGCTGGCGTTGAACAAATTTTATTAAAAACTTTATTAACTATTGCGAATATTCGATTCAACAGCTTGTGCAATATCAATAGATTGTACAAAATTGATATTTCACAATGACCGATTGTGATTAATTGCAGAATATTAATATTTCATAATTGTGCTTGCGTGTGCATATAAACGAGTTGGAAATTAAAAAATTAAGCTTGTTTTTTTGTTGTTTTCTTTTTTTTTTGTTTTGTTTTGTTTTGTTTTTAATCAATTTCTTAATACGAAATAAAGGCTGAAGAAGGAGGAATTTTGAGCCGTTCAGATGATAAATGCAAAAATACCCTTCACATCGAGATGCAGATGGGATGTTAAATAGAAAATTTGCACTCTCGGGCGTTACAATTATTTACTAGTCGTAATAAAATTTGTAATAATCAAGACGCTAATCAGACAATAGAGAGTGCAAAATAAGAAACTGTACTATTACACGAGACTTACTTCTTGGGGAGAAAGCAAATTCGCCTGGGACAAGGAAACTGAAAAGGGAGAATTTTAAGTAATTACCGGTGGCGCTGTTGTTAATTATGACGAGAACAAGTTCCTTTGCAGTATACTAGAGACTAGTTAATAAGATAATTTTAATAAAATAATTGAGAGAACAAATTGTAAGATAATGATTGTTTTAACCTTTTTCACAGTATCTTAGCCAAAGTATAATCCTTTGTTGTTTTTGTTATTGTTGTTTTTTTATTATTATTAATTTTTTTTCCCCAAACAATTATTATACATTATGAATTTATAGGCTTGTATTTCACATATATAAGCGATAGATGACGACAATTAACAAGTGCATTATGAAATAATGGTGAAAGATTTATTATTTCACTCCACATTCCTTAAGATACCATAATTCATCGTTTTTATAAATTTTATTGGCGACTTGATTCGCGCATCGAGAGTTACGTATTATTAATAAGTTTCAATAACCGAAACTGATGGCATTCTAAATACACACATGCTTATATGTATATATATATATATATATATATATATATATATATATTTTTTTTTTTGTTTTATTGTCTAAACTTTTATCCGCTTGAATTCGAACAACGGTAGAACGAAAGCTTGTATACTTCAAAGTCGTAAATACCTTATACACGTGCGGCGAATGACGAAGTTCCAGTAGCTCATAAGTCGATAATCTTTGTCCCTGACTCTGGCAATTGCTCGAGTCAAGCGAACATCAATAATTGCAATATCGTCTCTCTCTCTCTCTCTCTCTCTCTAAGCGGATGTTCAATGACGCGTGCATGTAAACATACATCTACAAGTGTATAATCCATACGGGAGGCATTTAAACTGATTTAAATCTAAATTTACTTCGTTATTAAAATTTCATATACCCGAACTGCGTATAATTATATATTTGCCGCTAATAAATTAACCAAACTGCTGTATTTAAATTTTTTTCCCTCATTTGTATAAATAATATCCATTAGGCGTTTATAATTCATGAAGAAAGAAAATTTGATCGATATAACAATTTGGTATATTTCATTTTGAATATATGATTGGATAAAATTGTTTTTCATCAGTGATTATTGAATGACAGTATCATTGTACTTTCATTACTTAAATGTTTGTACATCTAAAGAGTTTAAAAATTTAAAGGAAAAAAAAAGAACAGTTAAAAGAAAAGGGAAAAAAGAATTGAAAATTTGTATACCTATTAATAGCTAATTTTTTTCTATTTATCGTCAGATGGCTTAATTACTCAACAGTGACCGAATTTATACAAATAATAATAAAGAGGATAGATATATTTCGAACAATGATGTTTTTTGTATTAAAATCACTTTGTTAGTTGACGAAAGAATATTTTTTGATATTTGCGCGATTATTAAATTACTGTATCATTTACTGAATTTTATTTTATTTTATGATAAATTTTAAAAATACCCGGGCAAATATAGAAAAATATAGTTAATGCTAGTTAATGTGCTCAATACAAGTAAAAGTTTATCCTTCTCCATGAGATTTATCGTATGAATGATATTCAAAAGAAAGTTTTTTTTTTGGGTAAAAAAGCTATACTTGAAATAATAAATAAACTTTCATGTTATCGTAAAAAGAGAGAGGTGAATTTACATTATAACGGGGTTAAAAAAAGCGAATTATAAAAACTTCAAGATGTAGTAGTAAATTTGCGAAAATAATGCCTTCCCTCTTAATGAGGAATCTTGACTCTACACCCTATGAACAAGTTCTTCGATATCGAAATAGCGAGACTTTCACTTCCTTTCGTATCCCGTTCTCTTCGTCTCGTTCCCTCGGCCACCGAGTAATATTTCGTATCACTTTTTTACATTCTCTCTCTCTCTCTCTCTCTCTCTCTCTCTCACTTTCTCTCTCCCTATGTACATATATATATATAAATATATATATATATATCTTTCTATGTTCCTCCCTAACTGCCACCCACCCTCTCGCCCTCTACCGTTTACATGGTGGAGTAAAATATTCCGTTCCGTTTTATAAACACACAACAAGTCGGAGATTGTATTTCAGTACTTGGAATGCAGAATGTAGAAGACTTCGCTTGTGTGCGCGTCAAGGAGATTGACGGCTATTCTTTGACTAACACTCGAGAGCTCAACTCGTTTGCGTACAAACGGACGCACTCCTAGAGGATTTATATCTAATCGGTTTTGCTTTAAAGCGCGATTTTCCTTTTATTTTCTATTTTTCTTCTTCTTTTTTTCTTTGTTATTTTTTTTTCTTTTTCTTTTTTTTTTTTTTTTTTTCGTTTTCGCCAAGCGCGAGCAAGAGAAAAAATAAACGCGATGAATCGCAGAATAGTATAATGAGTTTTCTCTGCGAACGAGTGTGTTGACCTACCTTTTGTAAGTGCACCTGCAGCTACGTATGAATACATACGCGCGCACATTATCATTCGTGGGCAAATGAACGAGCAAACACATAACACATACGCATTGGAATATTCCCTTACAAAGGGGAACACATTTCTGCTGCGTGCTTTTGATAAACTCGCTCGAGCGTTACTAGTCATTTTTTATCTTATTCCTTCCACTTCAATTTATGCCTCCTCGGATAAGCAAAAATTTATAGTTCTTTAAACGTAGATATTCCAATAGGCTACGCAATATTTTTAAGGAGTTAAATCACTTATATATGCCACTTATATAATAACATATACACGATATCAATGTCGTAGCTCCACTACTAAGGAAATTCATTGTATCAGAGCGAGTATTATTTATCAGCCTTTTATTATGATTTTATAACTAAATAAATTTCAAAGTCATATGCCCGAATGCGTAATATAGCTCTGTTATTACAATAAATCTATTATAATCAATAAAATTCTATGTGATTGATGACGTATTTATGATAAGATAACATTCTCCTTTTACAAAAATTCACCTCACAATTTATCTCACGAAAATTACAAGCCTTTTATTTTGAAAAATATTTTAATGCCGCACAGTTACATACAAGTTTATCGCATTAAAATCTACAGAATATAAAAATCTAGATCTCTCATTCTCATCAAATGAAATGGAAAATTAAAAAAACTTCTATTTCGTCTACTCGCAACCAATGAGTTTCCAAAACAGGTGCACAATATTTTTACTTTATCTGTAATTGGCATGTCGCGCAAAAAAGTATTACGCAAGTTGGAAAACGTTATCTACTGCACGATTTGAAGATAGAATATCGCGCGTATTTATCAGTACTCTTTTTGATTTTATCCAGAGATAAAATTCAGCATGACAGGCGAAAGGAATTTCTTTGCACAAAAAAAAAAAAAAAAAAAAAAAATTACAAACAAAAAAACAAACAAAAAATAAAGAAAGAAAGAAAGAATTGTCATTGAAGTATGATTGCAGATTAATATGTAAAAAAAAAATTGTAAAAAGGAAGGAAAATCGTGTATAATGAAAAAGAAAAAATATATGCTCGGTTATAATGATTGAATTGTTATATTAGAATTTCTAATTTTCAAAACATTCCAGTATTATCGTTAGATTTAATATAGAAAACAACAATTTACTTACCATTAACAATAAATGAGATAAGAATTATTAAACGGGCCTAACGATATGTGGGCTTAGATATAACATTTTAATCATTTATAAAGCGTATTTCGATGAATGAGCAAGGAAAGAAAAGAGTAACATTACCCACCCCTATGAAATTTTCGTAAAAAGTCAATCAATAAAACACCTCACGGCTTATATTTTTATATAATTTTGCACTCCATGTACACGACCGTCTCGCTGATGTTGCTCAGTAATTAAGCCAATTTCGGCTTTTTTAAAGAATATTTTGTTGCAGCCATCGGTACCGGATCATGGCGTTCAACCCGAGTAGCGACAAATTAACGTTGGTCGCCATCCATTGGGGGAATGAACGAAGCGCAAATCGAAGATGCAACGATTGATCCCCCTCACCCAACCCCCCGTCATTTTATGCGGTAAGATGAGCAAAATCCTACCACACGATACTCCAGCCTCCGGAAGAAGCAGTCTGGCTTTATTTAGTTCCTCGAGCTTCTTTATGATGAATCTTGGCATTAGGGTATAAATTTTATCGACATTTCATTACGAGAAATTTCATACATTATCTTAAAATTTTTTCTTATCCAATTACATATGTAATTACGATAATTTTGTATATATAAAAATGAAAGAATAAATATGTGCGTGCGTGCGTATGTGTGTGCGTATGTGTGTGTGTGTGTGTGTGTGTGTGTGTGTGTGTGTGTGTGTATAACTGCACTGCAATAAAACTAAAAAAAGATTCGTAACAATCGTTATCTCAAATTACGATTTATGTCATAAGCTAATAAATACCGAATAACCTTGAGGCTAGAAAATTTAATTTACTCTGAACGAAAAGGTCACCATTTAAAATTGCCATTAAGTACTCGTAAAGCGAATAACACAGTTTTCATGAATTTCCAGTAACTATCTTTGTATTATAATATCCTCGGTAATGCTATTGTCATATTATCATTTATAATTAAAACAAACCTAAACAGAATGTCTAAAATTATGGCATTTGACGATAATTCCTGCATTTCAATTATTTTACCAATGCTAATGTTATATAACTTTACGAATACCTTTAAATAGCGTGCAATTATAAAATGATAACAAAAGTGATCTACGCTTCTGGATATTAAATTATTGTTTGAATAGTAAATTATCGCGTACATGTGGCTAAAATTTATTCGCTATATCGATGTCATTATTAGACGATAGTCCATGAGAAAGCAAAAGATATAGATTTATGGACGAGCTCGGCTGATAATAATTGCTGGGGACGAGACGATGCCTTGTCAAGGTTTTCACTCCACCCAAAAGTAAAAGGTTGCCTACATCTCGTTTCCTTCCTCAGCCAGTGATTACGGATATTGATAAGACGCAGCATCGCAGTGGCATCTTCAGGATTACGTGCCACATTTGCTCCATTTGTCGAGAAATGCGCCACATCGAGGCCATCGTGCTCCCTTCTTCGTTACGTTGGCTCGCAAAGCGAAAAAACGTGCTTTTCAGCGATTATTTGATCGGTATCCCTTTTTTATTACTGCCTTTCATCACATTTTATCCCCTTGTTTTTTATCCTCAAAAATTCTCTGTCTCTAGATATCGCGGATTTAGTGTATTTGGAGTTGCGACTCCTACTGCTTTCGAACCAATTTGAAATCACATTAAGTTCGTTTCAACGCTTTCAGTCAAAACTCTAATTTAAAACTTCCTGCCTCAACCGCTGCATCCCATTCTACCTTCTTCTACTTGACGTGTCACATCGACAACGAAGTGGCACGCAAGAGAAAAAAGAACGAGGAAGAGAGATGAAACGCATAGAGAGATAGAGATATATGAATTCAATAAAATTTTCTATGGTTTCTTTTAAAACTTTGTTTTTAACTGAATGCGAGTTTTAGGCAAGAAGCGACGTGTTCTAAGAAAGATTATAGCGATTGAAAATACATATTTACGTAGATATTTTTATTCAATCATACTTAAAAGAAGAGAAATCAAGATTTTAGAATGTGCTTATCAATGCGTGTCAAAAGTTATGAAAAAAGATTTTGTCTTTAAACATAGCTTGACGCGTACGGCAATGAGTAAATTGTTTTGAAATCTTAAAATTGTAATTGAAATGAAGAAAAAATGAATAACTTCGTACATTGAGAGAGATATTCAAAAAGCATAATTTAAGAATAAAATAAATGCTCAATTTATCATATTATAAATAGTTCATAATTAGAAGAAGGTGATATAATCTTGCTTACTTTTTTTAATAATGGGTAATTGATAATAAATACTTCAATTAATCTAATGGCAATAAGGACGTAAGGGACATACTGGTATTTACTTTCAAAATGTATTTGTACAATCAATACGTTTCACCTATATTGAACATTTTAAATTCTGAGTAATAAGTTGATAAAATATTCACTTGTTCAAATGATAAATTTTGCCAGTCCCCAAAAACAAAATACATTTTATTCTTCATTGAGAGCTACTGCTACATACCGACACCACAAAAATATTTAATAACCAATCAAATTAGCTTGATAAAATAAATTCCGAAAATAATAATAAATAAACAATAGATTCGTTGGCATAATTGGTAATCGTTATTATGTTAATTGCATCTTAATTAGTAAAAATAAAAATTTTAAGTTATAAAAATTAGATTATACAATATAATAAAGTCAAATCGATCATTGAATCAAATTTGAATGGGAATAATCGCCGAAATACCGCATCGCTTAAAGCATCAAAGAATTACAAAATTAAATTCCCAGTCAGCAAGAAACTTGGATTTAACAAAAATTCGTCGACGAGTCGTCGTCTCCTAATTTCCAGATTAACCTCCTCCTGCGATATGAAATTCCGCCAACGCTATATTAGATAGAGGCGCCTCAAAAGTCCAAAGAATTCGCCGGACGCTTTCTCAAGAACCAATATAATCGAGTTCCCGGCAATATAATGTCCAGTGGTAACGAGCACCCGGGCGAATTAAAAGCATTCCGCGCTAATCAGGTTCAGCCCCCGGAGCTCCTCGGAAAACTTTTCGGTATTCCATTGGCGCGCTCTTCCTTCCTGCCGACCGCATTCGTTATTGTAAACGTCCGTTTCAGCAACGAGTTCCTGGAGCAAAAAAGGAAAGCCAAGCCGTCATTCTTCCGGATTCTTTTTCCCTCCTTTTGTTTCAGCAGCACCGAAAGAAAGGAAAAGACGCGACGAGAATGAAATCACGGCTGTCCGCGACGATTGTCCATTTCGCCTCGGCGTCTCTACTTCTCCCGCTCGTTCTTTCCCTCTCTTTGGCATTATCAAAATGCCTTCCTTGGCTGTCGACTCTCACCGGCCCCGGCATTTTCGATTGCAAACTGTGTGACACTTTCCGAAACTTGATTCGCAAAACTTTACTCCTTATACAAGCGGAACTTGGTCATTTAGCATATATGCATAGAAATGCTCATATATTGAGAAGATTAAGCCGGTCATTTTCTTACCGCACGAGCACCAAATGAATATACATATTATTCATAAGAACAGGTTGGAGAATGGCTTTTAGAAAGATACATTTACGGTTAAAGAGCCTCCATGATAATAACGCAGGAACAAAGAAGCAGCGAGTTGAATAAATTTTTACGAGCCCGTTAGTATTGTAATAAAAGACGCATAAATAGTTGAGTTAAAAAATTTGTTAATGTGTCATGTTGATAGAAATGACGAAAAAGATAAAAATGACGAAAAACAGATACTACCATCGTTTAGCTAACAATTATCATTGTAAGCGTAATGAAATACTTGTTTCCAATTTTGGCGAATTGTTCAATAGTTGTCCATTGCTTCATTCGAATCCATTTTTGCGTTTTCTTCATTCGTTATTTTTTTTTCATCTTTCATATGCTGAGAAATACATTTAGTTTAGAATGACGAATTTTCCATTAAATTCAAATTTTTACTACACTATATTTTAACAATAAGCGATGAATTTTCTCTTTTTCGACATTTTTTTCACTAGTCACGACAACTAAATATCCGATAATCATATAATTACAGAAAATATTACATTATTCGTTTTATTGGCAAATTAAATTTATCAATACATTAAAAATAATGTATTATCTTTTCTAGCGATTCTCTAGATTAATTTGTGTGCATCTTCTCACGAGATTTTATACAAGAGATTTAAAGCTACTCGTTTTAAACTTATTATCATAAGGTTTTTTAATTTCGAAAAGTTGGTCACACTTAAAATTTCTTTCATTTCCACAAAAAAAAAAAAAAAAAAAAAAACCAAAAATAAAAAAAACTATCACAATAAATTTGAATAAAATAGATGAACTATTTTTAGGAGAAAAAAAAACAGAGAGGAAGTACTCACACACAAAAAACAAGAAAAGAGAAATGAATGGTAAGTAGTGAAAGTAGCCTTTAAAAATCATTTAAAAAAGATACCGTAGCCAATGTTAAAAGCTTCCTATTACCCCTTTCCTTTCCTTAGTTTAACTTTTATTTTTCTAAATGTAGGAGAAAAATTTTTACTTCCATGCAGAAGAACCAAAATCCAAAAGAAAAAAAAAAGTGACATTAAAGGAGCAAAAGCATGTATAAATATTACCTTTGAACACGAATTTCGAAACGTGGATTAGAACAAATCAGAAAAGGCCAAGCATTTCATATAGAATAAGATTTGTACAAAAAAAAAAAAAAAAAAAAAAAAAAAAAAAAAACCAGAAAACCAATAAAAAATGGAAAAGGCAGACTAGCGCAAAATGTAACGCGCGACGCGGAATATTTTTCCGACAGCAGCAGCTGGATAAAGAAGAAAAAGGAATCTCATTAATTCGACTCTGAGAGCGCAAACTGTCAAAACTTTTCTAGACATCGGATTCCCGGATGTCGAATCTTTTCTCTCTCTCTCTCTCTCTCTCTCTCTCTCTCTCTCTATATATATATATATATATATATATATATATATATATATAGCTCTATCTCACTCGTGCGCACAAACACACACGCGCGGACGAACACACGCACTCTTTCTCTCTCACTCTCAGCATATCCCTCCGTCTCGTTTCATCTCCTAGGAGTTTGACATCATATAGCTTCTTCTGCTTCTCGCTCTACACTATTCCGATTTTTAGCTCGAAATGCAAATTATTCTATGAATGTGGAGCAGGTAATAAGAAATACGGCTCGCGGGTTCTAAGCTCTTGAAAAACGAATTTTCGTTCAGAAAGACGTTTTCCATTAAATCAACATTGCCCAATACTAAGACGCTCTTTTTAATGTTGTTAGCTCTAACTAAAGATTCATGATGTAAATCAGAAAATATTCAGAATTACGTTTTGACTTTTTGCTAAAGTGTCTGCAAAATTAAGTGAAAAAGAAAAAATATTTGTTTACTAAATATAAAATATTTGTTCGTACGGAAATTACATTATTCGTTCGTCAATAGTAGTAGTATGGAAGTGACGGTTAATGTGAATTATTTTATTAAAATCTTTTACTATGATTTTTGATACTCCTATAGCCTAGTTAGCATAGCCATAAAAGCCTTTTTTTTATCATTATTTTCACATATTATGGACTATGTCATTTGAACTATGGGTGAACGTATTAATATAAAATGAATTTAATAAATTTGACGAATGATTATGTTTCTCTATTTCTATATATTGTTCAAATAAAATGACATTTTTCTCTATGTTTACTTACAACAAATCTGAAAATTTATACTTGTGTGTGCGTACTGAATTAATTTTCTTATTATAACATACTCATAATGTAGTAGATTACGTGTATGTACAGAAGTTAATATTTTAGTTTGAACGAGCCTGAAATATAAAAGATAATCTATGTTAATAATATTTAAAATATTAACATAAATAAATAATTACTCCATAAAATGTCATTGAATGTACTAATATTAGTCTGCAAACGGTATTTTTACATAATTATTATTTTTACGAACTGCTGATATTATATATAACTTTTAATAAACCATAAATAAAAATTTTTTTTATATTTAGTGAAAAATTCACCTAAAAATTAAAAAAAAAAAGAATATATATATATATATACATAACGGAACAATTAATGAATCATAATAAATTTTGGCACGTTAAATGTGCAGCACATTTAAATACTCGACCGCAATGCTCGAAATGCATCATGCGGTTTCGAGTGTCTGAAGGTCGGAGATCTTCACGTAACGTCAACTCCAGAAACACTGAGGCACATTGAGTATTTGAACGCCAATATGTGAACGCATACGCACAAACTGTATACAAGTGAGTAGTTACATTAGCCTTCGTATTTTTATGCCCAGCCTCTTCCTGCATTTAGCATATATTAAATATGCGTGCAACAATTCACTCGGCCAGAAATTACATTTGCTCAAAGCAGAGATACGTCTATCTCATTATTATTTCCATGACAATTATCGTACGAGTATTATGTATATCAATTATAATAAATTACATAACATGCGTGTATTCATAATGTGCAGTTAGTCAAATCTCGAAGGAAGATACTCCGGTATTTAGTAATGCTTGTATTTAAACTAACAACAGAGATTACGAATTTTCTATCTACATGAAAATTGAAAATTACATTAAAAAGAACAGATATGTATATTTGATAATATAAGCTTTCATATTTGGAAAAAAAAAGAAAAAAAAAAAAGATAGAGAGAGAGAGAGAGAGTGAGAGAGAGAGAAAACAATCAGACTATATAATTGGCAATTAAAATTTACAATAAAATATTATTGGCATTATAGGAAAGCTCTTTTTATGTCGAATATCTGTGGCAAAATAAAATGAAATAAAAAATGCATGTTTAAATAAAGTATTATCATTGTTTGAAAGAGCGTTCGGGAGTTAATAAAGATGATCATCGCACATTTTCCAGAGTCAATTGGCATTTTTAATATGCAAAATTTTTATACTTAACGCACTTTCATTCAAGACGCTGTCACACAAGTACACGGCATATAACATTAACACGTGCTCGCTTCTATGTGCATTGACAAGCAAACAACCTCAATTACTTTTACTTAATTTCAACTCCACTATTATGATCGGTTAATAAGGAACGAGGAATTTACTTGAAAAACTAAATTGTCTCCACTAATAGAATACCACGTCAAGGCCCAAGGATAAATTAAATGTAAAAACAGTATGCAACTTATGCTTATTACAACTATGATGTAATAATTACGTATGAAATGCCACGTATGAGCCATTTGACAAACGTAAATAGGCACGACTTTTATCGTCAATCGTTAACTGACACGGCGAATCGTACGTACATCGTCTGCCTATTACTAATACTTGCCTCCTGCTCTAAATTACGTAAATATTTAAAATAATATGTAAAATAAGGCCAAACAAATGAGCAATAGAGATTTCAACAATAAATGTTGTAAAAATCAAAACATAGCGTTAATGCAATGATATAATAAATTCACGATCGATTCACGATATCAACGATAATCACGATAATTCAGGTAAAAATCATATCCAGGATTCATATTTAATGGAAAGTGTTTCAGAAAATTCGTCAACAATCGCCGTGTAGGCACTTGGTCGCGTATTTATTTGACAATGTAATGAAAATGAATAATAGTGAAAAATGAAAGGAGTAGCGGATTAAAAGTATTCCTATCTACCTCCTGGCTAGATCAATCGGGGCCACTGTTATTTCCTTTATTTATTATTGCCCAACAAGCGCAAGCCTCACGAATAATCATAATAACGCGATGATTTCACCTCGGCTAAATTAATCGTCAGAAACGCTAATTAAACTTTTTAATTGGTTACCGAGAGTTCAGCCAGTGTCACCGCGGCTCTCTTTAAAATTCTTCCCTTTCAAGCCTGCCTGCCGCTCTTACGGACGCTCGACCACATCCAAAGCTCGTCACCGGCCCGGAGCAGTGTCAGCGGGGGACGGACGCGGGAGGTGGGCGGGAGGTAGGGAGGGTGGTGAAGGGTGGAGGATAGAGGGCGGAGGAGGAGGAGGAGGAGTGAAGCGGGAGTGGCAAACATTCACGCGAGCGCGCTCGGTCTGCTCGTGAACTTGCTCGGCCTTAGATTTAACCCGGGGCGGAAGGTCGGATGGGGAAAGGCGCAGCGCGAGGAATCCCATGAGCAGCCCAAGTCTTTTGAAGAGTGGCGGCGGCGGCACGGCCTACGCGCCTATGTTTGCTCTCCTTGTACATACGTACTTCGCCAATGAGATTTCGCGCATTTGTATCTTCGGCTATATGACCGTGAACACTGGGCGCGCTCAGCCAACGTCGAGTTTATGAAATTTCACCGAAAATCCCACCTAACCATCGACCCATCCACCCATCGACGACGCGATCGCTAAGTTAAGTGCAGCACACACATATACGGCAGCTATTATCCGTGCCTTTAGGTTGGCGATTTAGGTTCGATGGTAATTCGACGCTATGTTGGCAAGTTGTAAGCAGGCCGTGTTTAGCAGTGGTAGTGCTAACGGTGAGGAGGCGAGGGTCGGAATGGAGCGGCGTGAATTTCGATATAAATTCTCTCGGGCTTTTGTTTATCATAATTGAGAAAGAGCCGGGCATACTTTGTAGCCGAGTAGGCGATAAATTTCGTGGGCCGATGAGTTAACGCCTTAATGACTGGCCGTCATTTTCTCTCCTGACTATCGTTTACGGTATTATGTATTCGGATAATAGTAAACGTAAATGAACGTCTACTTTTATGCATCATTGACTTTCTAATCGTCGTGGCTTTATGGTAAAGTTAGAATGCTACGGCTGCTACAATTTCCCGTACCGTTCATTCGCTAATCTCGTGAATTATTTGTTTAGCCTCGCGCTCCCTTGAAAACTTGGGGATTTTCAAATAAGCAGCCAACGATTACGGGTCACTCCGGCTGATTTTGCCATGGAATTATTTAACAAGTGAGACGAGAGGTAAGTAGAGAAATTTTTTATTATTAATGAAGTGCGAAAAGTTTTACAGTCCCATGACTTAACAGGAACTGGAGACGACACTATTTACACATTTATATGTGTACGTAAATAGCAGTGGGGAGTTTAATATTTCCCTTTCAATACCCAATGGCCTCGTAACCCCTTAAGTATTTACGCGTTTTTTTTTTTTTACTCATTGAAACTTTGCCGAAATTTTGTCGAGTCTTTTCAACGTGAGGATGACATTCAAGAGGATTATAACATAATGCATTTCGTTATTTGTATTCGAGTATGTTGTAGTGGGATTATTGAAATAGTTCGCTGTTCGATAAGATCGAACATTCTTACTAACACGTGTGGACATAATCGTGTATGGTCTTGCCGCAATGTCATAACGATGATCTCGCAATTTGCTATTGAACGAAATCTTTAAGCGTCAACGTAATTCTTCTATTGTCCATGTATATAAAGTATAGATTGTAAAATAATAATTGAAATCGTAAATATCAAATACCACGATAACTAGTAATACATTTATTTCTGTATTAAATCTAAAGTTAATACTAATGCTGTAACAATGACATTTGCCATCGACTTTGTCGATTATAAAATGCTATTCGTTTGGAGCGACAGTTAATAATGGAAGAATTTGCAAATAACTTTTATGGAAGAAAGGGCGGTGATAAGGATCAAGAATAAAATCATGTAAATAAAGCAAAGGACTAATATTAATATTCGCAAACTCTTAGCGGCGCGTTTACTTCTCGATTGCCTGTATAATCTATTCATCTCTCCCTCCTTTTCTATTATTTATTCGAATGCGATCAGCATCGTTGATGCGGTAAAGGCAGATCCAAGTCACACAAGGAGCAAACGATGAAACGCGAGCGCGTCTGCGGTATCCTTTGATCTGTGGAACGGCACATTTCTACGTTGCTGATACAAGATATCGCTACTTGTGTGCATATGCTTACAAGTATGTGTGTATATTTGCGTGTATATTTGAAAAGAAAATGAAAGGAAGAAAGAAGAATAAGAGCGCCCAATGAAGTGATCAATGAATTGCAAACGTTCGTTTAATGTATGTAGATATTCTTGTTAAAAAATTATTAACTAAACATTACTATTATTAATTTTATATTATGTCTATAGGGCGTATGATTTTTCATTTATAGTCGACTATATATATATATATATATATATATATATATATTTTTTTTTTTATTCAATTTACAGTGTGGTTAAGACTTTTTCAAAATATCTTCCACATCGGATAAATCGTTTTAATAGCAAATTGGATATACTTTTACATTGGCATGTTTAATACTGTTTAAGAAGACTTTGGAAAAATTAAGTAAAATCATTCAATGTACGTGGCTTTATCGAGGGACGTTTGATTTTCAATTTCGAATCAACGAAATACAAGTGGCATTATTTATAAATAATAAGTGATTCGCGGACCGACAATTCTATAATTCTTTTATCACTATATATCAACTAAGTGATGACTGTATGAGATAAAAATAAATAGATAAATATAAGAATACCAGCAATTAACTGCTACTTCCTTTTTTTCCAATATTTTCAAAATATATTTTGTAGGTGCTTGATGTAAAATATAAACACTTATTTCAATTTTTTGTAGAATTCCCTATTAGCGTATTTTTATTGCATTATAGATTCAATTTTCTACGGTTAATAATAATTAACGAGCGCATAATTATATTAAACGACTACGCATCGGCACACTATGCGAATGTTAATTGTTATTAATTATTAATTATTGTTTTGAATTTTTTTCATTCGATATACGATAAATAAGTCAATTTAAGAATTAATCGTCTTTCATATATGTTATCCTCTTTATTTACCAGGTCATTTTATTGTTCGATTAATCATAAAAATATAAAGCATTTTTGTTTTTTTTATTTTGGTTATTTATTATTATTCTTCTATTCCATGACGTTATAATTTAATCAAAACTTATTTAATATTCCAAATTTGTTTTATATAAGTGAATAATATTATATTTTCATCGATGAACGTTATATTTTAATCAGCCCGCTATTATCGATACATAACATATTATTACCTTCGAGCTTCTGGATTATGCTAATTAAATATCTTGCACATATTTATTATAATTACAAAATCATAAATATCGTTCAGCAATAATAAAATGCTAAATTTTTAGTTTTCCTCTTTCGAATGTTTTACTCTGTAAGAATTAACTATTTCAGGATTTCTATGTGGGCGTGTGGGCGCGCCCGCATCTGTGTGTGTGTGTGTGTGTGTGTATTTCCTGACAATTTTGGCCGTTGATTTTTATTATAAAATTTATACCAAAGACATATTATTTTTCATCATAAAAAATAACGAATATATATTCAAGAAACATAATATTCAAGATTTTAGTAAATGACTGTATAAGCTGGGGGGAAAGGCAGTTCAAGTATATTGCAGTACATGGGAATCTCAATGGAAGAAAAACAAAAACAACACCAACCACAATTACGAGATTTGAAAGGGATCTGCCGGTTTCTCGAATTAGGCCGTGAATTTACTCTCACAAGCAGTTTACACTGATTAGGTGAGATCCTCTCGTTCCTTATTCAGCTTTTATACACTTTTCTTGCCCTCCCATTCCCCCTCACTACACCAATACATCCGCATTTCTTTATCCCTTTATCTATCTATTTTTACAGTTGTTTTTATAAATGTATTTTTGCTTTCATTCAACTGCGTTACCGCACTTTTGTGTATTATGATGAGCAATTGGTTACAGCTTTCTCATAGACGTAAATGCGAATCAAACCGAATTATGAATAGAACTTGAATTTGTTTAATTTTTAAATTTCTCTCCTTTATCTTATCTTTTTCTTTAAATGCGCGCCTCTATCGTTCTTATCCTTTGATTCGCAGTGATCACAAGTGGCAAAAGAATTCAGAGAGTCAGAAGGAAACGTTAAACAAGTCTGCAGAGTTTTTTTTTCCCCCTTTATATTTTTATAAAAGCTTCCGTATTAATTATTTTAATTTTATTTTGGAAAGTATTTGTAGCATAATAGCGTAATTTGAAAGACATTTTAAACGATCAACTTTAATTTTGATTTATTTTCCATTGATTTGCATGCGATTCAGAAAATAGCGTAAATTCAAAATGTTAGTATAAAGTAGTAATTAATTTATTAAAAATGATCAAAGAAACTATGAGGATACGATCAATTTTCAAATGTTTAAAGTTGCCTTAAACTTTTTAACTACTTGTTATAGATATTAAATATAGCATTGGCGTAATAGGAGATTATACACGTAATATTTGCATTTATCAATAAAGAATAGAGTACACAACTACAATTCAAAATAATAATTGAAGCTTTTTCTATTTACGCGATGTTGTAAAATACGAAGCTTCAAATGAGTTGATTTAACATTCAAAGCTACTCACCGCGCATTAATACTTTTCTTTTCAAAAGCTCAATACTACTGAGCTTTTATATATTCATTTAAAATAATTAACCGAAATGTATTGAAATTCATGGGGAGCTATAAATTTCAATTTTCATTGTAAAATGCTTGTATAATTTTTAAGGTTTCTCATTTATTTGGCTTCCAAAGTAATGTTTATAAATATGGAATACACGTAATAACGAAGTGACTCATTTTCAATCTTTCTCTGCTCCGAACATGCATCTCATCATCCATAAAAGGAAATTAAAAATAGACAGAAATTTCAATTTTGTTCAATTTTGTTTAGTACCGCAGGCGTTATTCCCAATCATAGCTCATTGTAACGTTGTTAAACAAATCAGAATAATGTTGATTATAATACATTGACAGGCGCTCACAAGGAGCCAACACACCAGCCATGTCCTTTTAAACATTGATTATTATTTTTATTCCATGCACGCATTCGCAAACCATCTCTACATAAGTGAAATAATAGGGTTGCGGCCCGGCATAGCGCCTCCGCCACAACCATTCTATTATTTTTTTCAACCGGCAATAGGAACTCTCGCCCTCCCGCTGCAACATCGATACGAATCGCAAGATTGTCATCGCGGGGGCGGCGTCTGGGCGATCTGGCCTAAGAGTGCTCGCATAACGACGTCGTTAAGTCGAAAGGGCGCGCGCGCGCATGGAAGATGCAGCGATAGAGATGAAGCGATAGACCCGGGGTGAGGATGGGAGAAAGGAAGTGAGACGTTTCGATGTTATACACGTAGAGGTTGTCGTTGTTGTCGACATCGACGGCATGTTCGCTCCCTCTTTCCCATGGCGATTATAGCATACCGTGACGAAGAGAGACATAACGCCGAGCTTGCGGCTTCATAAGCTCAGCTCCACCCACGCATAGTTCTCGATCCTGAGGGCTTCGGTAAGGATGACGGCGACAAAGTCGAAGGGGACGAGCAGCGTCGGCGGCTCGCGTATGCGATGCCTTCGAATGCATGGAAAGTTTCCCGAGTGCATAGAACCGCCGAGGTATTGTATAAATGTTGATCATTTGACGGGCCGGCGGCGAGCGATGCATTAGCGAAAATAAGGATAAACGCAAAAATATTTAGCTGGTGTTGGTGCGCGATACGCGAATATTGTTGGCCGTGTGAATTCGGCGCTGGAAATTTTATTTAATAAACGCGGAAATATTCTGATTAAAAATATCGTGAATTCGAGTAGATAATGCCAAATTGCAACATTATACAATAATGACTGACTTTAACCAAAATCGTTAGCTGGCATACTTTCGATTCTCTTCATTTGGTTGTAATTGTTAATGCCATAATTATTGATGTACTGGGCAGCACTCTTGCAATTTGCAAAACCTCGTATTTCATGCTTTTGCCCAACTAGAGTTTTAAATATCACAACATTATTCTTTATAATATTAATTACTTCGTGTTCTGAATTCAAGTATTTTTACATTACATTAATAATGGCGCTGGCTGATATGCGCACAACACACAATCATAAAACGGGCATTAATTATGAATATAAACGGAAATAAAAGCATTGCTGAAAAAGCATAAAATTTTAATTAGAATTTAATTTTAAAAATTCTTAATGGTGATGCATCGGATCTTTAAAATATTCCCTGCTGAAAATAAAATTACTTGAACCAATCGGCTCATAAACATAACGAGAGAGCTTTTGTAAATTACATTTCATTATCACACTATCCTTGTAGATATAAATATATATTCAGCGCGCATCATGCGGAAGCAATGTAAATTAATCGGGCAGCAGAACAAAATTATTTCATATTCT
>NW_011948428.1:3940124-3943484 GCF_000503995.2 Ceratosolen solmsi marchali
CCCCCGCCCCCACCACCACCATCACCAACCCCAATCCCAACCCATCCCACCGCCCGTCATCCAACTCGTGCTCACACGATTCGCAACAAATGAATCTAAGAATAATACCGCTATTTACATATCGGCCGAGGGGGAGAATAGAAAGGAAAAGTGGCGAGTAGATGGCATATGTAAAGCCGTAAAGTCGTGCCATTGGGTTTGATTTATGAATGAGTCGAGAAAAATAGAGCACCTAAGCTGCATGTATGTACTTAGGGCGTTAGGTGTTTGTTGCATCGCATAGCATCGCACCGATACCCCCGCCAGACATTTTCTACTACTATTACCACTACCGATGCTACTATCGCTACCATCATTACTACCACTACCGTCCATACTATCGCTACCATCATTACTACCACTACCGTCCATACTACCGCCACTACCACTAACATTGCCACTACTACTATTACCAACTCGCGAAGATCACGACGACTCGCGCAAGAGCTGTATGTTCTATAAGTGAAAAAGAGGCGAGAAAAACTGATGTCGAGCAACGATTTTAAAACATAACGGACGAAGATTTCCAGTTCCGAGTCACATTATGTCTCCGATAATCTCCCAATTATTAACGCTTCAACTCCCTCCCTACATCCTACTATCTCAACCTTGTCTCCTTTTACCTCCTACTCCCTATCTCCTAACTCCACGCTCCCCTAGCCCCTAAAAAACAAAAACACAGGCGATTAAATTTTTTCAAGGGATTTTCTTTTATTCTACCCTTGTATTACCCTACCTGCTACCAACGATATCACGCGATACAATTACCGACAATGCATTTCCAAAATTCTCCCGTCCATAATTAGGTTCTCCACACTTAGCAGCACAAAGCACGCTGTCGCCAAGAACAAACAAGCCCTTGTTTATGTGTGACTAGGACAATGAGACATTCAAGTTCGCACTTAGCAGCCACGCACGCAAATCGGAAACAACCAATCGTCGGCCGCCGCCAACTTTACAAAATTTATCGAGCTTCGTTTCGCCATACGCCCCTAGAATCCAAATATATCCCGGGGCACCGTTACTCCCCTACCTCTCCACCCACCCGCTAACCCCTTACCGTACTACTTCGACCCCAATAAACTACCGAAAAGCGCGGAGCAGAATAAATTTTGTACGCGAGCCTCACGCGAACAAGGATAGACTTTGGCGAGAGAAATTTTAAGAGTCGACGAGAGGGAATAACATTTCACCCCGTCGCATCTGGATGTACTTGGGGTCTTTTACCAAATGGACACCGATCGTTGAGCACATGACCCGTCATCATCACCGAGTCATCGACTCGTGAATAAAGCGAAACTATTTTCGACGCGAAGATTCGCGTGTCTAACGGCCGAGCGTTTCAACGGGAGCGCCATTTCTCATGTCGGCCGGGCACTCTTTCTCGTGCGAGAGGTGCGAAATGCCTGGGCCCGTGGACGAGAGCCCCATACCGCGGGAATCTCCGTATCCATGGCAGCATAGACGAGAGCATTGGATTTCCGTGATGCGGGTCGTGAATTACCGAGATACTAATTGTTCGGATACACGGTCGGGGCCACGTCACTTTATCTTGGCGATATGATATTTCGAGGGCGAGGGTAAAGAAAAAATATTGTCTCTGTTGTATCGTTGACCTTGGGCCGACCGCCAACTGGGCCCAACTCAACTCACGGCATCTTCCCTTCCTAAGCAGCCAGACAAAATTTGCCGTATATTTACTAAGATGATGAGAAAACACAATTGAGCTGAAATTTTTTTTAATAGCCAGCCGGCCATTAATTCGAGCACTGACTCGCATCGCCAACATTAATTTGCTTCTTGAAATCTGACGAGACGAGTCTATCTAGTAGTCCTGGTAGTAGTATAGTCCAGTACTTAAGATGGGCCGTATGACTCGTTCGGAGCTCCGGCTTAAAAGGATCGCCACGGTTAGTCGAAAAGGTAACCCTCGGGGATGGCTAGTTCTCGAGCGACGATAGTGACGACGGAGGGCCGGGCGGCATCGACGCTAATCGAATTCGAAAATTTAATTCCCCGCTTAAACGGCGGAACGACGGTATTGGGCCACGAGCCGCCCTGCGCCATCGAAAAAGCTCGCGACGAGGCTAGAAACAAGGAGAGGCAGGCTACGCAAGTGCGCTCGACCGCATTAAATGCAATTTTATGCTATTGAGGGCAGGGCGTCGCGGCGCAATACAGAGGACACAAGTAGCTTTGGGCGTCGGTGGATTCGAGGGCACTCGACAATGCCCTTAATCAACGATAATTCCAGACTGGAGAAAGCCTACTGCAGGAGGCCGCGTCGCAGCTTCTGCAATATTTGACGAGTGGAGGGCGCAGCCACGCACGCGAATTATGACCTTTCCCCACCTCGCGCTCATAATACCTAATAATGGCTGGGTGCCTTTGTGCCCGACCCCTTCCGGGCATCCGCGACGTGATAATGCGTGGACCCGCGCCGCCGAGCTCGGTTCCCAGCGTCAAATGACACGGGGTAACGAGACGAGTCCGCGTTCGATTAAACTACGTTTGCCAATCTCGCCAAAGGACCGTAGCTCCTCCTCGCCCGATTAGTACGTGGAGTGTGAGGGGTGATTGGTGAGGTACGAGCGACGAGGGACGATTGGCGCGAAAGGCACGCTCGAACCATCCGTCGTCCGACACAGGCCGCTCATAATAAACGGCTACGAGCTTATTTACTTAACGCTTAAGGAAATAAAGGCCAAATAAGCGGGCATTATTAAACTGGAAAGTAATTGCCGGTAAAACTCCGCTGCTAATTCTCGCTCGCATGCATTAAGCTTTCTTCGGGCTTATTATAGCCCCTGTTCGCGAATTTCTCTCAATTCCTCTTAATCATGCATTATCCGTGAACGAATGAGCCAAGCCCTTGGAGGGCCGCTCGCAAGTACGGCCGGAGCGATGCGGCAGTATGGGATTTGACCCTTGTTCGCGCGTTTGAAAAATTAATGCTGTTGGGATTTTCGACCGCTATGTCCTCGTTTCTTCCTCCTCTATTTTCGCACACTCTCTAGACCCATTTGAAATTTAGTCTCGAGCACCACTACCACCGCCAGCGTCTCCTGAAATTCCCTCGTTTTTTTTTCTCTCTTTTTCTTTGTTTTGTTTCTCATTCCGACAGTCGCTTGGATTTTTCATTGCACACGCTCCTCCCTCTTTTATCTCCTCCGACCCCACCCGGCCCTCGCTCACGCTCACTCTCTCTCTCTCTCTCTCTCTCTCTCTCTCTCTCTCTCTCTCTCTCCGCGTACCTCCTTCTATCATTCGCAAAAAAAAAAAAAAAAAAAAAAAAAAAAAGCCCAGCACCCTCCATATTTC
>NW_011948428.1:3943544-3962378 GCF_000503995.2 Ceratosolen solmsi marchali
TTACACACAGAAAAAAAAAAAAAAAAAAAAAAAAAAAAAAAAGGCCGTACGACTCTGTAATTGGTCACTACGGATACCTGGCATTTATTGCCTTCGTAAGGGCGCGCGCGTGCATATGCGTGCAATGACGACATATCATAAATATATGACGTTTTGTTCGGATAGATACGTAATCGTGCAATTGCTGAATCGTGGCGCGTGTAACGTGCGAGTGGAGGATCTGTGCAAACCATCGGCCACGTACATAATAAAAGGATAGAGTAAAGTTTAGATTGACACACGAGGCTCTATTTCACTGCGAACGAGAGAATGACGTGGCATATTTTCTTTAGTATGGAGTGCTCGAGCAAACACACAGAGCACTCGTTAGCGTTGTGCTACTATGGCTAAAACACAGGCGCGCAACTATTTACATTCTATCTACTACAGGCTAAATATCCTAGAACTCACTCATTTTGTCGAATCCTATGGCACAATCGTATTCTCTCTACACTTAGGCTTTCAGTGTGTGTCCATTCATTCATCGGACAACGTTGTGCGCTCTTGCATCAAAGCGTAATAACTGCGACGTTTATCGATTATGAATTTATGGCTCGTGCGAAATTAATTTCTTTTCCCTTCTGGTGAGAAAAATCAGGCTACAATTTCACGCTATATTATTAAAATGAGGGAATTGTTTAAGCTTCGCGAATAATGATAACGTGCACGGGGTTAAGGACAATGTTAATTTAATGAAGAGAGGCTGAAAAGCATTGTGTATCCTTAGCTTTATGAAGATAGGTATTGAATTTATATATATATATATATATATATATATATATATATGTCTAGGCTATTTAAAATCACAAATTCTTAGATTAAAGTGTGATGGGATAATTATCGTCTCGTTTAACCGCATGATTTTCATTTGTTTGATCGTGTAAATTTTAACGTCGATATTTCAGTCCTGCGAATTATTGCCGGGCACCTAACCAACTGATCGAGAATACTATTGGCAATTGAGGCATTATTACAAAATTGAGTTTTTACATGCCAATGGCCAAATGACATTTTATCGTGTATTTCCATTGGAAATTATCACTTCGATGCTTGCAGCGCGAGCAAAAATACGAAAGTGCACAACGCTCTTGGAAAATAAAATTTGCATAAATTTGTCTTTCTTTGTATGGGATGCTCGGTCCCCTTGGTGCCCATTGGGAAAGAAGAATCGATGGGTAGTGCAACGTTGATGTACGCAGCACGATGAAGATAAAGGAAGAAAAATTCATAAAGCGACACTCCATGCTATTTGTTATTCATGCGAGTATAATTGTCCTTTCTGAGCAGGAGACTCGATTTGGCAAGCGGAAAGGAATCGCATACTCCAATACAATCGCTTCCAGTTCGTCTTGCACAGCGTGCTGAACTATGGCACTCCAGCTGGCAAGAAAACTGCATTAACGGAAACATCGTTCCTCCCGCGTTGCTCGCGAGACAAACTGGAAAGCAAAAATTCCTTGTTCCAATCTTCCTGCCCTACTCCGTCGTTCCTCGGATGCCAAAACGGCCGCTACAATCGGGCTTGTCGTACCGATAATGGATTATTCTTGGCTTCCGATTCATCTCGATCGCGTTAATTATCAGTCAGGGGCTCGTTTGCCTTATGTCAACCAATCCAACGCCTTCGCAATTCTCAATTGCTTTAATAAGAAATAATAATTCTTAGCGAGCCGATCCGTAGGCGAAAGTCAGGCTCAAACATTTGAGACGAGGCAGCGGTTAAAGATATTTCAAACAAAAAACAAAGTTATTTTTAACGATCTAAGCAAAATAATCAAGCAGCTGGCCTACGATTAATCCTTAATTGAAGAATACATGAAAGAATCAACTCGATTACAAGAAATCGAATTCAGTGTTTTTGGCTAACCAAGCAGAGGTAACCACAAAATCAACAGACCATACCTCCTTCGCCACAAAACTTTCTAAGCCACGAGAGCGTATATACAACTGGGTATGCGTACACGTACACCTTACAGCAATAGCGGAAGAGGCTGTAAGCTAAATCTAATTTGACCTTATAAACTTGTCGCTCGCTCTCGTTCACTTGCCGGCAAAGCAAAAGGTTTAACTAAAAGCTAGAATACGGTCGCAGGCGCAGCCGGATAACTGTACACGCAGGTACTTAAGACGATAAGTTTGTGGTACAATTCTTGTGTGTGCATAGATATGCGTGTGGACATGCGCGTAAATGTATCGCTCCACACGGATATACAGATAAGCAACGAGAGCATACATTAATCAGAAAGACAACCACAAGTTCTGGCTGTCGAGGAGCCTTGGGTTAAGACACGCGCACTTACACATGTACACGCCACCTCTTAACTCCCTCGAGTTTCTAGATTTCGATCCATTCCAATCCCCCTGCCCACCACCACGCCACTCGCCAACGTAACTCCTTCCCCCCTTTTCTCTCTCTCTCTCTCTCTCAATCTCTCTCAATCTCTCTCTCTCTCTCTCTCTCTCTCTCAATCTCTCTCTCTCTCTCAATCTCTCGATCTATCTATCTCTCAATTCGGCAATGCTAAATAATCGCATGCAGAGACAACTGTCGTAGAGCTGCAACTAACATAAATCCAGCCATTTTATTTCACTAACAATTTATGTGATCACGATCGTGTGCAATCGATCATTTTATCAGTTTGACACTGAGTGACGACAAGCCGACTGTTTGGCAGCGCTTGTCGGTAGGTCGGTCGACAAAATCATTCACAAAAAACGAGTTACTCGTTGGGATGTGCTTTAAAAATTCATTCGGCGCTTAAAAATTATACACACACGTCCATCCATTCGCCTTCAACCTTTCACTTATTTCTCTTTTGTTTTCTTGTATTTTCCTTTTTTTTCCGTTTTTCTGTTTTTCTGTTTTTTTTGTTTGTTTGTTTGTTTGTTTGTTTGTTGGTTTTCTTTTTTATTTTTTGATATTTTTTTTTTTTGTTTTTGATTCTCCTTTTTCCGTTTTCGTTTATTGTTTACCGGCGATAGCGAGAAGCACAGCGTGGCCAGGCCTCTTCAAACAATTTTCCAACTTTTTATTCACGCTCCGTGCATTTCCTGACTTATTTCTACTTCAAAGGCATATTCCCGCAAGACCCAGTAGCCTTAATAAATCACTAACAACGGCTTGCGAGCCCGTTCGTCGCAGACTTTCCTCCCTCCCTCGGCGAGCCTCATTTTTAAAGTTTTCAAACTCGCGACCAGCCGCGCCGATTCGCGCACGCTCGGCTCGACTACCACGTGCTGCAGGGACGCAGGGAGGGGTGAAGAAGGTTGAGGCGATGGAAGAGACGAAAGAGACGAAGTAGGCCCGGTATGTTTGTTGTCGGTGTTCCGCGACCCGGCGTCCCGAAAAATGAGCCAACACGAGGAGAGAAAGAGGCGCGCACAAGAGGCGCAGATATGTCATGGTGGCACGCGGACGGTTGGGAGCTGGGGTTGGTGGGGGGTTTAGCGACTGGATGGCGGGGGAGGGGATCGTGTTGGGTGATTCGGCGACACGAAGAGAGAAAGACCAGACGTCGTACACTAGGGAAATAACATGCTTCGTCAACAGTGCTGCTGTAACTAATGGATATTCTGGTAGAATAGAATGGAGAAGTGGTTCGACTAGCCCTCGTGGAACGGAGCACCGACGTCTTGTCATCCTTCGCGTATACGACGACGAACGACGATGACTTCCCTGTAGGATTCTTCCTATGAAATATAATTTACCTTTTCCTTCTTCCTACTTCTCTTTTAATTCATTTATTTTTACATTCGGAACATAACTTGACGATTAACACTTTTTTATATCCGTCGGCTCCGCGTGGCCCGTATGTCTTAGTTTACGAAAACAATCGTAATAACGTTCGTTTTTTTTTTTTTTGTTTTTTTTTACAATTTACTTATTAAGTTATTATTAAGAGGCCTTATTAAAAGCGTGTACAATTGACGATAATTAGCAATAAATTGTCAACGTGTGCGTTTAATCGCAGAGAGGTCTGTACGTTTTATCGAAGCTTAATATCAAATGATCTTATTAACAGCTTCGATAATGAGTCGACTAGCCCCCGACGTATATTATATTCAATTATAAAGAAAAAAAAGGAAGAAAAACTTGCGTAATGGTAATTTTAAAGAGAGTTGCTGGAACGATAGTGGATAAATATAAAAAATATTCCATTTAATGTCAACGAGGGTGATGTTAATACCTATTACGCGATTAATATATATAAAATTTGTTTAATATCCTCCTTTTTTTCCTAAAGTAAACTAAGTAAACGGTATTGTTTTATCGCATGGATAGGCATATCTTGCCAATATCTAGCGATTATTAAAATGTCGTCTATTTTATTAAAAGAGGAATGAATAAGAATTCATATTCGCCGAGACAGGTGGTCTTATAATCTGTCCATAGAGCATAGGAATATCTTTGCGATTTGAATATATATATATATATATATATATATATAGAAAACGGAAGAAGAAAAAAGAAGTGTCAAAAAGACTTTTAATTTAAACTTGACTGATGGTTCCTCTCAATTTGTAACTCTACCTACCTCTCTCCTCTGCTCCTATTATTCACTCATTCTCTCTCTCTCTCTCTCTCTCTCAGTCTGCCTGGCTGACTGTCTGTCTGTATGTCTGTGCGTTTGTTTTATAACGTTCTCTCCTCTTTTCTACGAGTAACTCGAGAGTTACAGAGAAATAGTAGGAAAGGCGGGGCTAAAGCAGAAAAGAGGATCGACACGTTGGCGCCAGACCTTCTGTTACCGGCAGGTGGATAACGCGTTCTGCACACGCGATGCTATCGATTCGTCGGCGAAGGCATAATGGATAAAGAAGCGTGTAACTGCTACCAGTGGCAGCATCGCCGACGTCACTCTCCTACCAGCGGGGAGATTCTAGTCGGTTTTCTCGTATAACGGGAGCGGGGAGTTTGAAGGGAGCGCAGACAAGACGCGGCAACTGGATATTTATGCGGTGAGGCATGCGCTCGCTTACGCTTACATTTCTGATAAATACTAAGTTCAGGGGATGAATTGGCGTAGCCTGACCTGGGGGAAGAGGTGGGGTGGGAGCCGAGGAAAAGGACGGAGGAGCTCGTGAACAGTAGGAGCCACGTGTTGCTGTAGCGCGATTCTAGTGTCGCGATCAAATTACAAGTTGCGACATGTTTTCTCAGGCCATTTACTGTCTGTTTGCTCGCACGATTACCACTCTCGCGTGCAATAATGCATTATAGTTGTAGATTTTTTATTCTAGTCATTCAATTTTGTCACGACTAACGCATTAGGAGTAGGTGCGCAGAGGAAGAAGATACATGTATCTCCGAAACGGACATTTTATTTCTTCGTAGCTAATGACGATGGCTTGACAGATAGGAATGATTATTTGTGTTGAAAAGTACATAAATTTTGCAAATAGTCGTTACCTTGAAATGAAGAAATTCGTGAAAACTTGCATTTGCCGAAGCGATTATCAATAAATATTGAATTAACGATATAAATGTCAGACTGACTCTCCATTTTTCACTATTCATGAAATAAGTGAAGACATATATTTCATGAAGTGAAGATAATTTTCGAACGAATAAGAGTAGTAATACTATCAACTCGCGCTAATTAAATGGCAAATTATTCGCGTTATGAAATAGTAGATATTCTTTTATAAATAATGAAATGAATGTCGAACATGATATTCCTTTTGTGTGTACGTATACGTCGATCGTGAAATATCTTAGCTTCTTTAAAGCTCCTAAAATTAATTCAATTTTCCAAGTCTATAGTCTTATGTGATTTATCAATTTGAAAAAAGATGGCCACTCGACGCACTATTGTAGAGGAGAAAAAAAATGTGAAAAGAGGAAGGAAAAATGGAAGTGAGCGACGATCGTAACAATAAGAGTGCAAGAACTAGGATGACGAGGACATCGACGTGGAGGAGATCGACAACAAGGATGACGATGACAAGAGCGACGACGACGACGACGACGACGACGACGACTACGACGACGACGACGACGACGAAGACTACGACGACGACTACAACTACGACTACGACAACGACGACGAGGACAACGACGATGACGACGAATCTCTCGAGAAATTTCCAAACTCACTTGGCAAGTGCTCGTTGGCGACGATCAAAGTCCTCGGTTTTCACTACCCTGATACATCTTTGAAAGAGGAACGACTCCTTGGAGAGAGGCGGCGAAAACTGTACTGCTGCCGCTGCCTTCCTAATCGAGTTCTCGCGCTTCTCGCGCTCGCGCTAACTTTGTAATTTAAATGCAGATGGCTCGGCAATTAAGAGAACTACTTTACTTAAGCGAGTCGCGAGCAGAGCAAGTCATAGAGAAGTTTTATTTAAATCTTAGCGCCCCGCAACGCCTCTCCCCCTCTGCGCGTCCCTGACGTATGCTCGTCTCAGCCTATGCTAAACGAGCGAGGCAAACTTCTTCGCGCGCTTATGCGAGTATCGATCAATTGGAGTCAGTTATCGGGTGAAATCAAATTTTCATTCTCAAGGGAAAGGAGAGCATTGGGAGCGAGAATGGGCCGAGATAATTAGCTGTCGTTTATCTACCTCGACATTTGACAAATATCGAAGCTGAAGAATAAAGAGCGACGGTGGATGAAATCATAGCTAGGACAAACCGTACCATTAGCACAGCCCATGAAGTACAACAAATCATCGTCACGAGAGAGAGAGAGAGAGAGAGAGAGAGAGAGAGAGAGAGAGAAAACGAGAGGTAGAGTAAACGCGAATAATCGCTTCTTAATGTTAGTTAAGAAATACTTAAAAACTTTTAAGTAGCCTTGGCATTCCTCTGCTACTGTCGGATTGTATTCTCATAAGTCATATTTCTTGCACTTTTTCTCTTACGCTTTATCCGTGGCTTCATCATTGTCGTTCCTCTTCTTAATCTTTATCTTTTATGATTACTCGAAGCAAATGGTAACGAAGGTTTCCAAAATATGCAAAACTTTCCGTCGACGTTCAGCAAATCGATACTCAACGACATTCTTCGATTCTCATTGACACCGAGAATTAATAAATGTTTCAGGCAATCATTAATGAACCATCTCAAACTTTCTATTTTTCTTAATTTAATTTGCGAATAAGGCAGTCACGGTTTAACAAAGAAGTAATATAATAATCTGATCGATAAGTCTGACTAAATTCGAATTCGTTCACTTGTCATTCATTTTCGCAAGGCACAAATTAATAGGATAAGGAAAGCAAGCGCAGCTCGATTCGAATTCAAAGACATTAAGAGAGAAATAAAAAATACATAAAAATTATTCAAAATTTATTAAATATTATTACCGACAATTAATTGGTAATTTATTGCTATTTCACTTAGTACTTGATATATCGATACACTTGAACTATTTCTTTCTTTCAAATGAGAATGAATGCAGTTTTTCATTTTGAAATGAACAGCGAAAATTACGATTAAAATATCTTAAATTTTACTTCCTATTCCGTCATGCTATGTTATATTATGTGCCAAATAATGATAATTGATGAAAAATATTTTCCTTAACGCTTATTGTTATAAATGCAATTATTGCATTTTATCCATTCAATATAATAAATAATTTTATAATTATACAAGTATCATATTACCCAAGTATCATTAACTTTAAGTCGTAATAATGTGTATTGATATAAAATAAATATTTATCAATATTGAGCAATCACTTTCAAACTTTGAAATAAATTTTCGTATAATAATAACTTTTCTCATTGGCTGATACATCATCAATCCTCTCATTTAGCATTCTTAATCGAAGATCCAATAAGGATGACCCCGTGCAAAGTTTTCAAGTGCTATTAACCAGTGAACTTTGAACTCGTGACTTTTTTTTGTTTTTTTGAGCCATCATAAAGAAAATCTGCAAGAAAAGTTATCGCGACTAAAACGATCTGGACCAAAATTTTACGATAAATTTGATTTTCTTTGTGATAAAAAATCTTTAATGGGATGTTTAATCTCTCATTTTCGAAAACATTGAGAGAAACTTCTTTCTTACATAATACAATTATTCATTCAAATTGTTTAATATACTTTTAGAGAAAGTTCATTCTTTGAAAGTCATTAAATATTAATGATAGTCCCGTTGACAAAACTTTTAATAATTCATCTAAAAATATATGCATAAGAAATGCGTATTTTAAGTATAAAGTTCAAAACAATTTTGACCATAAAAGTTTCTCCATATAATGTAATGTATATAGTAAAGAAACGTATAATGGCAATTACTAATTATCAACAATATCTTTATTTTACAATTAATTATGCGAGGTAATTTATAATTAATGTATTTATCAGATATAACGAAAATTATTCTGCTTTAAATCTCTCGTAAATAAACCCTGACACAGTTTTATAGTATGATGTTCTTTCTTATTCTTTTCTTCTCTTTTCTTTCTCTCACCCTATACTCCCGTTCTTTCTCTCTTTCTCTCTCTCTCTCTCTCTCTCTCTCTCTCTCTCTCTCTCTCCTCTCTCTCTCTCTTTCTACCAGTCTTATACATATTCGTTCGCGTTCACACGCATGCACGCACGCACATATGGATACATATAATACAGATTTGATATTAATCAAATTGCAGTGAATAGCGATTGGAAATTAGGAAGTAGGGTTGGGGGAAAGATCACACAAATCTCGTTGTACGATTCATTGCAGGGTGAATAACTGGGGGAGGATGGTTCGAAGATCCGCTTTTGGTCGAGGCAAACGTGTATACGAGTCGACGGCATTATTAACTGAAGCAGTCGACTTGTCTCCCCTGCGAGCAACTTCTTGATGGGATTCCTGGGTAGAAACCCAGTGGAGACGCACTACATAGACTAAGCAAGAGGAAGGAACAAAGGGGGATGAACGAGTTGTGGCAAGGTGTCACCAGGAACGGGCTCCTTGATGACGTCATATCCGGTTTCTCTAAGATAGAGGCGTTGCTTAGAGAGGTGCTTAGATTGTGCGCAAGAGTCCTTAGAAGGCGTTGCACGTTATTTTGGGGGATGCGCGGGAGCGCCGGGAGCTACCACGGGCTTGGGACTACAAGGATGTCAACCTCGCACTTTCCATTAGCCTTTTTCTTGCCTTTATCATATCTCTTGTACTTGTCTACTTTCATTAGACGTCGCACCATTCAGACAATATTTTATAGTTAACTAGAATTTTTATTCATTTAATGATTTCGAAGTAAATTTCGACAGATATTTCACTTATCATAGATAATAATCTCGACTCTAATCTACACTACTAACGACGTATATAATTATTATATTATATATGTACATTAGATCGCTAAATACAACACAAGGGAATATTATCGGATTTATTTATTAAATACACGTATTATCTTGTATTTGAAATTTACTTCAAAATCAATAATTATTATTAATAACGACATGATATCGTGTAAGATGAAGGAGGGGGGGGGGTCGTCGTTAAAAACTTTGATATGAATACGCCAATTTTCTCATATTTTATAAACAGCTATATGATAATGAATTAATAAATATAAACAGTATATAAATGAATTTATACAAAATATAATAATCCTTTTCTCATCTTACCTTACCTTTTATAAAATCTTAATCCTTATAAGATCCTGAATTAAACATTATATATCCGAATTATAGAATATAATATAATTATTACTTGAAGTATAATTTCTTCATCGACACAACTCTCCCTCCCTCCCTCCACACACACATACACACACACACACACACGCAGAGAGAGAGAGAGAGAGAGAGAGAGAGAAAGAGTGAATCGATGCTCATTCAATATAATCAAGAATATTTCCTTCATGCTCCGAACACGATTTCAATCTGATATCTTAGTGTGTTTCTCGCGGTTACACAGCAGCTCCCCCCCCCCCACTCATTCACTTTATCCCCCACGCTCCTATTCTCCCACTCTGAGAGCAAAACCATTGTCCCCTTAATCCGAACATCTTAAGTTTCATCCCTACTTTCAGACAACGACGACGATTGTCTTGGATCAGGAGTAGTTTGCTGGAGGATGACGTCATAGCAGCACCAGCTCCGAATCTATTCAGCGAATTAGAGGGCTTGAATTCGCTAATTAACCTTTGGCAATGCCAGAAGATCCAGAGAGTCAAGAAATTCTTCGTCAACGATCGCAATCTTCGACTAGATTAATCCAGGCTCGTTTTCTTTCTAATGAAATTAAATTTACGCGAGAAGTAATGTTCTTGGTTAAGGCATTTCAACAATATGTTTTTCTATTCTTAGCCTCTTTTCGTATCCGTGCATTTTTGCACGGATCTTTATGAATATCTGAGAGAAGTACAATTACAACTATATGACTAATATGATTTTATTACGTGAATGTAGTTGTTAATGTGCTTGGAGTCATCCGTCAGTGTCCCTAATATTCACATTGTTAGTCATTTCTTATATCTCGTAGAATATAATAAGCCCCATCCCTCGTACATATAAGACAAGATTTCAATATTAAAAATCATTAATTTTTCTCTAATAAAGCATAATAGACGTAAGGTCAAAAGGATATTGAATTGAAGCTTGGATGGCCAATTGAAAGAATAGTATTACTGTTAAATATTAAAGTCCATGAATTTTAAAAATTATTTCTATATTAACCATGTATACGTATAAAAAAGAAAAAAAGAAAAAAAAAAAAAAAAAAAAAGAAGAAGAAGAAGAAGAAAAAGAGAAAAGAAAAAAAAAGTCATAACTATAATTCGGGTAATCCTCGGAACTTTAAGGTGCTTTTAAATAAAATCCGAAAATACTCTTGCCGAAATAATCTACTTGACGTATTTACTTTTATTTGATACAACAGCGAGTATCTTAAAGCTTCGCTTAGGTAATTCACGTTTATTTCGGTCCGAGAAAAAGTTTCCAAATTTAGATGCTCTAAAAAGTAAAATAATGTAGACAGGAGCCACAAAGCCAACGAAGAGGATGTCCATGTCCCTGAAAAATTGTAATGTAGCGGGAGACTTGTTCATATTATGGGCAGAGTAATAGTAACGCGAAGCAGTGGATACGGAAATCACGGTGAGCGAAGGATAGAAAGACGGAGGGAGGCAGGCCGTTTAAAGAAGAAGTGGGAAAGAAGGTCGAAGGCGAAAGAACGTGGCTTTAGCGGAGAAGATAATTTATGGAACAACTTGCAAAGTGAGAAAAATTAGGTTAGTTCACCTGTTTCACCGCGTCCTTCGCAGTGGCTTATACGCCACAGTATGTTACTAATGCTAACCACTATATAAGACTTGTGATAATGTTTACGAGATTTTGCTCTTGTGTACCTACAAAAGCCTCACCGAGTGAGTGAAATAGAGAGGCGGTGAGTGCGCGGATGTTTATAATTCCATGTAAAAATCCGCGACAATGACTCCAAGTGGTAAGCTGACGGACCGTTTGTGACGAGCAATATATTGGATAATATACGTAGAATTGTATTTTTCATGTGCGAGTCATAGAGCAATGGTGTTGGAGAACGATCGAGGCCTCGACTGATTGGTGAAAACCATTTTTCACTCCTTAATAGACTCCTTAATAAAGAATAACGGGCTTATGGGATTTAAAGAAAATAGCGAGCGATAATAATGTACTGATAATGGGTACTTTAACGTTGCTCCAACGTAACTTTTACCAATTACTGAAACGAATGTTTTTACGCTCGATTTCCATAACTTACGATCCTTATTAATCAATTTATACAAAAGTAAATGATATTTTTCATTCGATTTTTACGACGGTGAAAGACCAATTGCTACAATCTAAATATAAAGTTAAGCGCTCGATTTTTACTACTGGATATTTGATGAAATTAGTATGACCAGAGTAGAGAAAAGCATATATATATATAATACAATCACCAATCGGATAAAATATGACAGACTGAAGATGAAAATTATGAGCTTATGAAGAATGAGAACTTCTCTCGTTAAATTCATTTACTCAGTGAAATTTACATTACAGTTTTCTAGATGCACATAAAAATTAAGATTCATCGAGAAGCTGGAAAGAGAAAAATCAAAATGAGAGGGGAGGGGATGGGAATGTAGATGGGTGGGAGGGGGAGGGAGAGAGGAAAGGAATGAATAGTTCATAAAGAATAAAATAAATGCGAAGCTCATTTTTCGTGCACGTTCACTTTTCTACAGCTACTTCAGCTCCATGTTTCATTCTACGATCCCTGCGCGTACAATGAGCCCTTCAACTTGATTTTTTCCTACTTTCATTTCTTTTTCCTTCTCTCTCTCTCTCTCTCTCTCTTTTTTAGTACTTTCCGAGTAGAGTCATTGTTCAAAGTTTCAATGGAAAATCGCCGCAAAAGGAGAATTTCATACAGCGAGTGGTTATTTAGGACCAACCTTATTCTTCTTCGGCCATAGCTTTTGAAGACGCTAATGGGAATCAGAATTGACGAAAATTCGTATTTACAGTCCTTGCTTAATATAAATTATGTGTATTTATACACAAGATAATGAAACTTTTACGACATTCCAATGTAGCGAATGTTCTTTATTTGTAATAGAAGCGGTAACCGCTCAACTATAAAACAGTATACATTGTGTCTCCAAGTTGAACAAAATATTGTGAAAATGATAATATACAGTATTTTTTTAGACATTTCTTTCAATAAAAGTACAATTAGACAGATATTTTCACGTTCATTCATTCATTATTTTTATATTATTGGCAAGTCTGCTGTTTTTTGTTTTTTCGTCTTTATCTTTTCTTGTTTTAATTCATTTTTTGTTTTTTTTTTTCTTCAAGTATCTATTTTTTCTTTTCATTACGTTGATTGAATAAGTTTTGAGGTTAAACTTTACAAAAGAATGTTGAATAGTGGCTAAATAATTGAAAAGGAAATATAAATTATCATCTTCAATATTTGTAAATGCAATATAAAAAAAAAATATATATATATATATATATATATGTAATTATATATTATATTTTTGTAATATTATTTTTTTAGAAAATTTTACGTCTATACAACTTCCTGTTTTTATTATTATATTATATTATAAAAACTATTTATTTATGAGTAAATTATACTTAATATACGCGAAAATTAAAAGAACATTTAACTGTAAGATACTGTAAAATGGGTGAAGCGGAACTTTTTGTGTTTAATAATTAAGAGACATTTCTTAAAAGTTAATAAAATTTCAGCTCTATTACTTACACAAACTACAAGCAATAAAATAAATTAATATAGAGTCCACTTCTGCGCATGATTAAGATATGAAAGTGGCTAAAAAAAATACGTACACCAAGTTCAAATGGGACAGCCTCGGTAGTTAAAGCGAAAGATCCTTAATTTGATATCTATTCAAATAAAGTATATAATGAATTTTACAAAAGGTTCAAGTTTGCATATTTTCAAAAGGATAAATTTTCGTTAAATTTTACATCTTCTCATACCGGGTGAGATTGCAGATTATTATTAATTAATTAATTAATTAATTAATGTTTTTTTGAAAAATACTTTATACAGATATGAAGTAACTTTTACGTGAAATTAATGGAGCGGTTATAAAGAAATTTCTAAGCGATATTATCAGGCTCGTTAGCCAAAGATAAATGTTAAGATGTATCAAATCGTTAAAACTGAAAAGCTTTAAAGCGATAATAATCGATAGTTTATCAAGCAATTTTGCAACAGGTTAGTGAAGAACTTCGAACAGATAATATAGAAAACTATGTCGACGATACTGAAGTGGTCAGTACCGTACTCTCGTACTTGCTTTATTTCCTGCGCCCAAGTGCTGTATATTTTTTCATTTTCGTCCTTGACTATTCGCATACGAAAATCCCATTGAATCTACAATTCTCTCTTGCTGTAATCCATTTCTGTGACTATACAATGGTTGACTATTCTAGCCAGTGCTTACATCCCTTAGTTTTCCCACTCTCTCTCTCTCTCTCTCTCTCTCTCTCTCTCTCTCTCTCGTCTATCATTCTTTCTTTCTTTCCCGACTCTATGCTCATGTTCCTACTCTATTTAGCTAAAAGGTGCGCAAATTCGTACAGTAATCGTATTAAATCTTGTATTCGGCGTGGAGCTTAGAATTACTGTGGTTTCTACACTTGCACCCACAGTGGTCACGTATTTGTAGACACGAGCTCCTCTTCTGATCTTTATATCGTTTTCTCGGCGCTCCCAGCTCTCTCTCTCTCTCTCTCTCTCTCACTCTCTTCATCTATCTATCTATCTATCTAACTACCTATCTTTTATGGTGTATTTTGGTCTCCTCCGACATTCAACGTACATTAAGCATTTAGTCCACTGCAATTTCTATTATATAATTTGCTTCTAAGAAGGACTGGAGTGCTGTCGACATATCTACATATTTCAAATCTAAGTTGACCCTATAAGGTGGACGAGGGTAAAATAATATTATGTATAATTATGTATAGAATAAGTGGAAACTTTTGGTTGTTTCAATTCAGCAAAGTTGGATATACATATATATATATATATATATATATATATATATTTTATACTAAATAATTAATTTGTAGTGTTAAATATTTCAATAATTGACTTTTCACTTGCAATTGTATATATATACATATAAATGTACAAGATTTTGCTAATTAATAAACAATAACGGTAAACTGAAAATGAACTATTTTACTATAAATTGTGCAATATTATTAATACCATATTATTCATTTGTGTCTAATAACATTGTAAAGCAAGATAAAAATATTAATAATAGTTATAATATTTTTAATTTACTAAATATGAAGCATTAAGCTTTGATAGATCATATTTAATCGTTAATTCTTCTTTTACGGAAAATCAATATTATAATTAAATACTATCATGTCTCTCTCGAAATCTATATTGTAAATTTGAAATTTTCTCCAATGAACTTATAATAAATAGTACAATAGTGAAATAACTACTAACTAAGTATCTTAAAAATCTGTACGACTGTAAGTAAATTAATTAATACAGAGTCTTTGGTGAATGTAATGCTTTACTTTTCAACTTTTAATAGTCATGTACATTCTTGAGATTATATGATTTTGCCAATTATTCTATTTGAGAATCAACCGAAGCATTTCAAATAATCCTATATCGGCTAATCATGGTAAATAAATATGACTTTTATTAATTAACACAATATCGAGCGCTTTTTTTTACATTTAAAAGTATCATTAATCATGATTATGAATGGCCAACATTGTACAAACTTTCCAGTAGAAGCATTTCTTTTAATTTTTTCATCTTTTACAATCCCCTCTATATTTAATCGTAGCGACTCAAAAAGATACACGTTTAGTGAAAGCATATTACATTATCTCGAGATGCAATTAGAAATGAAAGCGGTCTCACCCCAGAATGCCAGATACATCCTCTCCCTCGCCCTTCTATGCCCACCCTCCCACCAACCCCCTGTACTGAACCTTTTCGCTCTCGCTCTCGCTCTCTCTCTCTCTCTCTCTCTCTCTCTCTCTCTGTCTTTCTCTCCCATTCTCACATACACTTCGTCTCTCGCGTTGCCGTCGTCTCACTCCGTGCTCTCTCACTTCATCTCTTACGCTCATTCGCTGCAGCCAAGCGAATGCCCCTGGGCTCTTTACTTACCCCGTAGCGGCTACCGTCGCCCTTTAGCATATCCCGAGTTCTATCTCTCATCCCTTTTCTCTACATTGCACACCCTACGGCGGTTGCCATTACAGGTGAAGCCGGATACTTTGTACGAGCATCGAAAATTATCCATGCAAGCTCTTACCTGTAAAAAAAAGTAATACGGAAAATTCTATTAAGCCTTGCATTTCATACATAGAGAATTCTTATGTATTTTACAGGCACATTCTCACGTCTCGTTTTTATTATCATTTATGTGGGATTGACTTTTATTTATTGATCGAACAAGGTCATAATCTCATGCCACCGGTTAATTGAAATGTAAAGATGGTGAGAAGCTCGCAAATACGGGAGCTGCGTAAAAGGATTTTTAGAATAATATTACTCTCGTACGAATAGCAATAAATGGCAGTTGCTTAGAATTTTAATTACTTTAAAGATTCATCAAGGCTGCCACGCTGAAAACTATCTTTAAGCTGTGATTTATTTTACTCGCAACATTGACTTCTATCGGCAAGAGCAAGAGTTTAGCGAGCGGAAGAAAGTAGTTCAAAGTTATGTAAACTGAGCGCCCAGCTACTCTGCGCCAAAGCTCCCAATCAATAATAAAACGGTCAAATATAAAAAAAAAAAAAAACAAACAAACAGATAAACAAACCAAACAAAACAAAAATAACAACAACAACGACGACGACGACGACGACGACGACGACGACGACGACGACGATGACGACGACAAGAAGAAAAATATGCATAGAAAAGAAGTTTAATTATTCAAATTTTCAAACGGCTAAAAATAAATGTAGTCGCAAAAGTACATATAAAAGCCTTTATGCTCTCGCGTGGGAAAAGCGCCGCATGAGTTATATAATGGAAATTATCTGCGTCACGCGCAATATTGCATAAAGTTTCGCTACGAGACAACTAACGAAATTCATTACGGTCCCGAGAGTTTTGAGAAAGAAGCGCCGGTGCGCGCTCAGTCAAGCTTTGTCGCGTGCGTGTTAAGCGCCAAACGTTACACCCTACCTCATAAAGTTATGACATTATCGTCAGAAAGCGCCAACGTTTACACTGACATGATAATTTACACTTGATCGAATCGATTTGAAATTACGAATATATAAATACGGTTGGGGGCACGAAATGCCATGGGCACGACATTACGACCTTAGGACGTTACGAATGAGCCACTAATTAGTTATAAGGGAGAAAAAAATTCGAAACAATCCGTTATAAGGAAAACTGATTGAACGATGAAGAGTTAATAGAGCATGATGGAAGAGGGGAAAAGAAAGATCGCGAGGTGAATTTGGCAAAAACGAAATTGATGGAAGATTTGCGATTGAGCCAGTTAAGCAAATGGAGAGAAATATTATGTGAAATGTATTATTAATGAAGAGGAAAGGATTCACTGGATATTGTGTCTTCGCTTTGATTGAAAGCGCTTAAAATCTTGTTATCCATGCTCCAATGTATGACGCCATTTGCATTAATTAATCTGCTCCTTTGACTCGGTAATTCATCTGCCTTGTCCATCCAACGTCCACCACTCCTTCGCCATATTTTCAGTATCAGCGAACCGTAATTAAGCGAAACATTACTCGAGGCACTAATTTTTTTTTACATGCATTATTCAATATGGCGTTCCGAAGAGGGCGTGAGAAAAATTCATTAGAGGGTAAAGCTTGGATAATCGAAAGAGCGATGAGAAGAATAGAGAGTAAGGCTTTTTAGGGCTGAGCCAAGGTAAATATACTATCGATTTTCCAAATAGTATATAAGTGTCAATATGACAGAATTTGTCAATAAAAAAGGGCTGCATGACGAAAGTAAAATTCGACGGATAATATTTAATGTATAATCGGGCCAATTGGATTTTTCAACGAGCGAACAACACTTTTCATAATGACAGCGGCATCCGACTGGCAGTTGCTATTTTTACGAATAAATAAATAAATAAGTTATAAACTACCTCTCTGCCCAAGAAGCAAGCGAATGAACTCTACCGCAAATAACCATTTCTCCTGACTCTTTAAATATATAAAAAAAAAAAAAAAAAAAAAAAAAAAAAAAAAAATGAAAAAAAAGTGCATCCCACAAAGGGGTGTATTTTTATCTTCGAATATTTCTTCACAGATAATAGCACATTGTCCAAGAATGACTTATATGCTTTACGATAAAAAATAAATCCTTATCAACGAAACAATTTTGCATTATATGGGAAAGCATTAAATACAGAATTTCGCTGGGGATAGAAAAGGAAATTTAAAGGGCGATATAGCGGTAACGCGCGAGATTGAAAGTAACGGCTGCAGGCCGCCGTGGCGCTTAATTATTATTTTGCTCGGCGGACTATGAGGTCAAAGAGCTTGGCTAAGGACATCCGCAGGGCCCTGCTACCGCTGCTCTTTGTTGCTTGATCAAAGTGACTTTGTTTATCTTTCGACTTTGCGAATACGTACGCGCACAAGCGGGATGCCTCTTCGCGATAACTTTTCTACGCTACACTAAGCCCTCGTCATCTTCATCTGCTCCGTCTCCATCACTACCACCACCACCACCACCACCACCACCACTATCACCACCCTCTCTCGCCCTGCTACTAGCCCCCCCCCCCCCTCCCCCCCCCCCCCCCCCCCCCCCCCCCCCCCCCCTCCCCCTCCCCCTCCCCTCCCACCCACTCCCACCACATCACCCATCCCCTTCCCGCGACCTCATGACAACCCTCGAGTTGCCGTTTGTATTAAAGATGCTGGCTCGTGAAAAGCGCGCGATAAAAATATTCATGACGGACGATTACGCACGCATTACGGGAACGAGAGCGCAATTATGCCTTAGACGCTGTAAAAAGGGTTGTGCGATTAAAAAGTTTATCGGTTGAAATAAGCTGCTGATTCGTTTAATTTTTCTTTCCCATTGATATTCATAATTTTTCATATTCCAATGAAAAATATTATGGAATGGTACATAATAATCAAATGTTAATCGTTGGACGAAGGGAGTTTTCGTATGAGGAAAACAGTAAAATGTTATATTTACTTTAGGTAATATTGGCTCCAATGGATTCGTATTAATTATTTCTATGAAGAAAAGAACGATTCAATTTTCTCCTACTCTCCTCTTGAGCCCCCCCCCCCCCCCCCCCCCCCCCCCCCAACCCCCCCCACCCCCCCCTCTCCCTCTACTT